>NC_141930.1:32381835-32496835 GCF_057802395.1 Ceratotherium simum simum
GGACGACTATTTCAGGTAATAGCAGGTGCAAAGGCCCTAAGAGAAAATGAACAAGACTTATTGAAGGAGAAGCAAGAAGCCCAGCGTGATTGGGACAGCAATGAGCCTGGAAGGAGGACGGGAGCCAGATCTTGTCTGGCTTTCTGGGCCCAGGTGAGGACTGCAGGTATTGTTCTGAGTGTGATGAGAAGCCACAGAAGAGTTCTGAGGAGAGGGGAGGAACATGACGGGATTTATGTTTTACAAAGATCACGCTGCTTGCTGTAGAGAGGAGCCTTTGTGGATGGGCAACATTGAAACAGGCAGCCAGTGAGGACAGTGTGGAGTCATTCAGGCCAGAGAGGGGGTGGCTCTGACCGGTGGGGGAGCAGAGGTGGTGAGGAACCTGAGGGGCTGTGGGAACAGAACAGGCGAGCTATGGTCTAGTGTCCTGAGTGCAGAACCCTGTTGTGATTGAGGTCCTGGAGGCAGAGTCTCTGAGTTCAAGTCCTACCTCAACCTCCCAGTAACAAGATGATGCTGGATGAGTTGTGTACCCTCTCTGAGTCTCATTTACCTCATTTGGAAAGTGGGAACAATGATGAGAATTCCTTCAAAGGCTAGTATGATGTCTAATGAGATAATTCATGAAACACACTTCAGACTTTGCTTAGCACTTAAGAAGTATAAATATTTGCAAATTATTATCTTTATTGATCTTTTACAGTATAGTCATGAAAATAAATAGTCTAAGGGTTTTTTCTAAGATCAGTTTTTGCCTATAAAAGGATCGTCTTCTATAAGGAAAGTTACTGTTATATACTATGTTTAAAACACTTTTTAGTCATATAATTTTTTTTGGAAATGTTTTTGCCAGGAACACCTTCATTTCCTTTACTTTTGTTTAGAGTAGATTCCAGCTCTTAACTCAATTCCTGGCTTTTATTCTAAGGAGATATAAATCATATCCTCCAGTTTGGGGCTGGTTTGCAGTGACTGAGTGGGAAGAATCAGGCTGTACAATCCTGGTTCTTGCTTCAGCCTGAGTAAGTCACTGAGCTTTGTTGAAATTCATATTTTACATCCACAAAATATATTACAATGCTCAGTTAGGAGAAGTTGATAGACATGCACCTCATACATTTATAAATGTTGGGTTTTATTAATTCGTGTTTGTTTTTCTATCATCATATTTTTGTGCACTTATGTGAAAAAAATATCTGAAGGAACTTTCTATGGGAGTAAATTCCACTTGAAGAAACATGCCTTAGTTCCTATGGGGAGAGAATGATACCAGTTCTTCACACCAACTTCCGATAATCACCCTCAGCACCACTGTAGCTGCCACAATTTTGAGAAGAAAAGATCATAAACTCACTTAACAGCCATAATATGTCTGGTGATACCTCTCGACTTAGTAAAAAATACATGTTGGTGTCAGTAGATTTGGTCATAATGGTAACAGAACATTTGAAATGTCTTAATTTCCTCTGAGTAAATCAATCTGTTATTTCTTTCAAGTAGTGTTTGAAGTGCTTGTGCACAAAATTAGCATTTCCAGGTTTTCATCTTGCAAGTATGTATTGATCGCGCATACCCATATGAACGCAAGCAGTCCTAGGAAGGAGAGATTTCAAAGGTCGTTGAATGCAGTGAGACAGATACGTTGACCCTCGGGCTTGGCTCCGACTTGCCAAGGAACCAGAGTCCCTTTCCTTCCAGAGTTGGTCTTGTGAAATCTTCTTTGATTCCTCATTTCAATGTCTTTTTTCAATATAAGCCAATCTATCAGAGGATGGAAAGAAAAAAGTGAAGGTTAGCAATTAAATTAAATAAGAAATGGATATATGGAGAGACCCATACAATGGTAAAGGGTCATAGTCTAATTATCAGTGAAACTTTGCTTCAGCCCTTGTTTTACAAGCTTAGTGAAGAGTGTAAATTGTATGAACCAACAGCATAAAGACAGTTTCATGTGTCTGAATAATCTGTAATGTCAGGAGAGTGTCCACAGAGACATGAGAACGTGGTGAGGAATGAGGGCTCTACAAAAAGCATATGCCCTTTGATGCCATCGCCCTTTCAGGTTGTGAGCATCTCGAGGAAAAAAGTCAGGCTTTCTCATGCTCTGACTCAGCCACGAGGCATTTGCCCGTGGTTCCTATACTTCCCTACTTCATAGAGCGCTCTTTCCAGAGACATGCTTAAAGCACCTAGAATTAAGACCAGCCCTACTTTTATAAAACTGGATCATGGTTGTCATAAAAGTTCTGAAACTATGGAAAAAGACACACACAAATAATATCCAACACAATAAATATTCAGAATCAGTAATGATATAATCCTAGAAAAAAACTACTTGAATTCTTGTACATTACTGGCTTATATGCAACCTGAGGGCCAGGAGAGTTCGTTATTTGTGTTTCTTATCTAGCTGAGGCCTAGCACATGGAATGTGCTTAATAAACATGGAATGCATGAATGAAAAGGCACTGCTAATTGAAATGTTATAAGCCAATTGTAATATTACCATAAAAATACAATATTTTGCCAATTTAACTATCCAGGCATATAAAGGCATACTTAACGATATGCAACATAGAGCTCTCTGTGGTGTGTGTAATTCAAGCAGAGCCCATGATAGTAACTAATCTTATATAATTGTTTTGTTATTAATTAACAGGCTGAGCATGAGACAGAGATACATAAAAGACTAAGAGGAAACAGGTTGGAAGATATCCCTAACTCATCCAAAGATGGGCTAAGTCACGAGAAAGATGTAAAAAATACTAAATGTCTGCACTCTTAATAACATAGCCTCAAAATATATGAAGCAAAAGACGGCAGAACATACAGGTGAAATAGACAAATCTACAGTCATTGTGGGAGATTAAGCACACCTCTCTAGTAATTGACAGGGTTTGTACTTGAGGGATGGTTTCAGAAGAGAAAGATGCTGGATGTTGAGGTCTAGAGGATGTGGGTCTTGAGTACCAAAGACATTAAGTGTAAGAACGAGACTGCAAGAGAGTCTGTGTGCTGCTGGATCCAAGTGCTGGAAGGAACAGCCTGTGAAATCTACCAAATACTTTCAGTTTGAATAACTAAAATTAAAACAGCTGTGTGTCAAGGATTGCTTGTGTTCTTAGCAAAGCATGAGGAAGGGACTGAAAAAGTATATTTGCAGGATTCCATGGGGAAAATTGTTTACATAATAGTGTCTAACGAGAATTGAACTCTTACTCTGTGTGTCAGGCATTGTTCGAAGTATTAACTCATTTAATTCTCACAACAAACCTATGTTTGTAGGTTGAGGTTTCACTATGACTGCCTGGTTTTATAAATGAGGAAACCCAGCCAAACAGAAGAGAAGTTTGCCTAATGTCACAAATCTATGGAAACAGTGTTTGAACAGAGGCAGCCTGACAGCAGCAGCTGCTCTCCGAACTATGCTGCTCAGGACTGCTAGGTGCCAATTAGGTATTTCTTGGTTTGATTTGATTTCTGGCAAATTGCTTAGATTTTATCCCTGATTTTATCCACCTTTAAAAATATGGTAGCTTACATTATTTATATTTATGCAATATACCTTCCATACCAATATGGGGATATAATTCTTAAACGTCTGAGAAATGATATCACATTATTTGCAAAAGTGACCAACAATGCAACTGTTGGTTAACTTGAACTGACTGGGAAAACATTCCAGGTTCATACTCGTGACTCAACCAAATAGCATGAAATAAAAACTGATTTTATAATCTTCCTCTTTTGATAAATTAAAAGCTAGGTAATGTTTCCAGAATTCTGAACCAGAATATTGCTTCAAAGTGCTAAGACTATAGATATATCAATAGTTAACCCAAGACTGAAGCAAAACCTATAGAAAAATCATCTTCAGACGTACTGAGTTTTATCCTGGAAAAAAAAATTGAAGTGTGAAAGCAACAAATGCTTGGAATTGCAGAGATGGAAATAGAGAACTGATCCTTAATCAGTTAAAATGATCACTAATAAATGAAATCTAGAAATAAAATCCCACCTCTCAGCATAATCCCAAAACCTAGCTTTTTTTTTTATAATTAAAGAATTTATTCTTGAAGATGTTAACTCTTTCACCCTCTTTGAGCCTTCTTAATATTTCTTAGCATAGTTAACTGCAATGCAAAAGGTTAAGATTTAAAATTCGGTGAAAAAAGTTTTTAAAAGGAATAGAAATATGCAAAATAACTCATACTGCTTTAGGAATTATAGAGAAGTCTCAAAAACATGAACAAAAGGAATTACTTAAATGTCATCCCATTTAAATGGTAGATTCTCCATGACATGTTTTTCAGTTTATTGGCAGCCAGTGAACCGATCGACACGGCACCTTGTTTTCATGTCCTTTCTCTCCCTTCTCCCACTCTCACTCCCCTTGCATGCCTTCCATATGTCTAGATCAATCTGTTGATTTCACTAATACTTTCCCATCCCCCTTCAAGACTCTAGTGAATCATCTTACACTCCTTGGCATGATCACAAATTAGAAACATTATTGATTATATATTGTCCTTTTATGTAAATATTTCTCTGATCAACTTTTTGTTTCTTCTTTGATTATTGAGGGTAGATTAATTTCAAGAGTGTAATGGCCAGGACTAATTGAGTCTATATGTACATAAAGGAAATATATAGGCTTAAAAATGTTGCAAGATAGCATTTTGGGGAAAATATAGTAAGGTGAAATATACTGAGATCAGGACTTGATAAAATACATCACAATCTTATATTCAATATGTGGTTTTCAATTCAGGACGTATTCAATGGTAAGAGAAGACTCACAATGGAAGGCTTTACAATTTTTCCTTTGAAATTCTCATGCACTTTAAGAAGATTGGAGAAAACACATTTCAGCAGGCTTGGCAGTCACTCAAATTTGTGTGCTCTAAGTTTAGAACCAAACTCAATCTGCCCCCCTGTTCAAGTTCTGTTCTGTGCTGGCAAAACACCACTTGCTTGTTCAGAGGGAGAAGGAAGTCTTTGAAAAAGTTACTGGACATTAAATAACTCCTCGAAAATTACATTATTCTCAGCTTAAGTAAGATTGCATTAAACACATATGGGTGACATTTTCTTTATAACACAGGAGTATAAAATAAATAGAAAAACGCTTAACAACATTTATTTGAGGTTTAACAAAGCTTAATAATGCCTAAAATTTGCCTAAGTGCATTTGATTTTTCCAAGATGCTATAGGATTTTCTAGCTCTTGTTTCTATTTTTCATCACCATCTCCTTTTATATATTGAGGAAATGTTTGTTTAGGTATATATTTTTTGCAGCATTTGAAATCCAAATATTTCAATATTGTGTTAAGATGCAAAAGCTGAAATGTGAAAAGATGTACCATAATCTATTTATATTTAATTATGTAGAATTAAGCATACATATAAATATTTTAAACATATATGTATGTATATATACACATATATATAGGCTTATTAAAAAGTTTGACCTAAGTGTTCATATAAATTTTCACTTTTAATTATTTTGCATACCAATTCTCTGAAATCTGATAAGTAGATCTATGTAGCTATGGGTGAAATATACTGAAAAGGCTGATAGCTTAAAATTTAGGGGATTGAGGTATAGCTCTGGCACAGAATAACAAGTTATTTAGCTTCTCTGAAACCTTTTCTGTTACTAAAGAAGGATGGAATTGGACTCGATAATATTTAAATTCATTTCTTATACTAATTTTTTGTGAGTCAGTGATTCCAACAAGAAGCTTGAAAATTACTTGATTTTATGGTAAACAATGTTAATTTTAACTGGATTTGGTTCTCTACTTGTTGCCATATCTATTCTTATCTCAAGTGGATGCGAGCCAAGCAGAACATTCCATATTCTCTTAAAACCTTTCAGACTATTTACTGTGTACTTTTATCAATCTTAATGTGTGTCAGCCAAATTTAATTATAGTAATCAAAATGTATGTTAGTAGGATACTTAGGAATTTCAGCAATGCCATCTCCATACCTTGTCTTATTTGCACCCCCCAACCCCCATCTATGGCATTATATAGTATAATAGTTGTGAACATAATCTCTGAAGTTAGACTTTTTGGCTTAAAATCCTGACTCTGCCACTTAATGACTACTTGACTTTGGGCAAGTTGTTTTTATCTCTCTGTGCCTCTATTTCTTTATCTGTGAAAAGAAGATAACCGATTTCATTGGATAGTTCTGAGGAGTCTGTGATTTTGCACTCAGAGTTCTTAGAACAGTGTCTGGGACATAGTAAATTTTCAACAAATGTTAGTTATTTCTTTGCTTCTTATGAATCTACCACATTAGCATTGAAGGCCTGTAAGAGGAGGAGACTCGTCAGCCTTGTTCCCCATGGTGGTGGCTGCCTCGTCTTCTCTTCCTCTTCCTCCTCCTTTTATTTATTGAAGTAAAATTAATGTAACATATAATTAACCATTTGAAAGTGTGCAATTCGTTGACATTTAGTACATTCACAACGTTGTGCAACCATCCCCTCTATCTAGTTGCTTAAATGTCTTTTCTTATGTGGAGGAAGTTGTCTTCTGTTCCTAGTCTGTTGAGTGTTTTTGTCATGAAAGGATGTTGGATTTTTTCAAATGCTTTTTCTTCATCAACTGAGATGATCATGTGAGTTCATTCTTCATTCTGTTAATGTGGTGTATTACATTGATTGATTTCCATACGTTGACCCTTGCATTCCTGGGATAAATTTCACTTGGCGATGGAGTATAATCCTCTTAATCTGCTGCTAGTTTTGGTTTGCTAGTATTTTGTTGAGGAATATTGCATATATATTAATAAAGAATGTTGATCTAGAGTTTTCTTGTCTTGTGATGTCTTTATCTGGCTTTGGTATGAGGGTAATGCTGGCCTCACAGAATGAGTTAGGAAGTATTCCCTCTTCCTCTATTTTTTTGGAAGACTTTGAGAAGGATTTGATGTTAATTCTTTAAATGTTTGGTGGAATTCACCAGTGAAGTCATCTGGTCCTGGCCTTTGTTGCAAGGTTTTTTTTATGATTACTGATTCAATATCTTTGCTTGTTAAAGGTCTATTCAGATGTTCTATTTCTTATTGAGTCAGTTTTGGTAGTTTGTGTGTTTCTGGGAATTTTTCCATTTCATTTAGGTTATCTAATTTGTTGGCGAACAATTGTTCAAAGCATTCTCTTATAATTCTTTTTATTTCTATAAAGTCAGTAACAATGTCCTCACTTTTATTTGTGATTTTAGTAATTTGAGTCTTCTCTCATTTTTCCCTTTGTCAGTCTAGCTATACATTTGCCAATTTCGTTTATCTTTTCAAAGAATCCATTTTTGGTTTTGTTGATTTTCTCTATTGTTTTTATTCTTTAATTCATGTACTCCACTCTAATTTTTATTATTTCCTTCCTTCTTCTAGCTTTGGGTTTAGCTTGTTCTTGTTGTTCTAGTTCCTTAAGGTGTAAAGTTAGGTTATTGATTTGGGATCCTTTTTCTTTTTAATGTAAGCATTTATAGCTATAAATTCCCCTCCGAGCACTGCTTTCACCGAATCCTATAGGTTTTGATATGTTGTGTTTTCATTTTCATTCATCCCAAAGTATTTTCTGATTTTGCTTGTAGTTTCTTCTATTGCCATTGGTTGTGTGCTGTTTAGTTTCCACATATTTGTGAACTTCCCAGTTTTCCTTCTGTTACTAATTTCAACTTTCATTCTATTGCGGTTGGAGAAGATACTTTGTATGATTTCAATATTCTAAAATTTATTGAGACTTGTTTTGTGGCCCAACATATGGCCTGTGCTGCAGAATGTTCCATGTGCCCTTGAGAAAAACGTGTACTGTGCTGCTGTAAGGTGGAGTGGTCTCTCCATATTCGTCTGTTATGCCTAGTTGACCTTTGTGTTCTGCAAGCCCTCCCTTTCCTTATTGCTCTTCTGTCTAGTTCTATCCATTATTGCCAGTGGGGTATTGAAGTCTTCAACCATTATTATAGAACTGTTTCTCCCTTTGAAACTTTTTGTTTCATATATTTTTTAGGATCTGTTCTTATGTGTGAATATGTTTATAATTGTTATGTCTTCTAGATGGATCGACCTTTTCATTGATATATAATGTCATTTTTATCTCTTCTAACAATTTTTGTCTATTTTGAATCATATTAGTATGGTCACCCCAACTCTCTTTTGGTACTGTTTGCTTGGAATATCTTTCCCATCCTTTCACTTTCAACCTACTTGTCTCTTTGGATCTAAAGTGAGTCTCCTATAAGCAGCATATAGTTGGATCACTTTTTTTTAAATCCATCTTGCCTCTCTCTGCCTTTAATTGGGGAGTTCAATCCATTTACACTTAAAGTAATTACTGATAAGAAAGAACTTACTTATGCCATTTTGCTATTTCTTTTCTGTAAATCTTAAAACTTTTTTGTTCCTCATTTTCTCCGTTACTGCCTTCTTTTGTGTTTAATTTTTTTGAGTGTACCATTTTGGTTCCCTTCTCATTACTTTTTATGGTAGATGTTTTAGTTTTTTTCGTAGTGGATCCTAGGCCTGTGTGTGGCCTTCTTGATTCCCTTGTATACACAGGAACTTTTAGAAGCCCTTATTCCTCCACATCTCTCCTTTTCTAATCTCTTTCTTCCCATGTTTTTCAGTCTGACTGTTGCTTGTCCTAACTGTTATTCCTTGTCCTCAGCTGCTGTGGCCAATACTTGTGCTTTTAAATGCTTTCACAAAGCTGCCTGGGAAGCTACACCAGCCCTGGGGATGCTCCAAGTCAGGTGAAACAAAGGCAAGCCTTTGTGCCAGTCCTTCAGGGAGCCACCGGACAGGTCCAAATGGACAACCATAATTCCTTGAGAATCGTGTCCTTACTGCCCCTCTGGAACTAACAACCTGCACCAGCTTTGTGGGCTGTTGTGCTCACAACCACCACTGCTCTGGGATTAGGGAATGGTGGGCGGGTTAAATGTGACAGTACTCTCTCACTGCAAAGCAGCAGCTTCTTGTATCACCAAGCCTTCCTCTGATTATTGTGAGTTGGACTGAATTCTAGAGTTCTGTAAAAGTTGATTCTTACCATTTTTTCCAGCTCATTAGTTGTTTTTGCAGAGGGATGGAGCTCTGGAGTTCCCTACACTGCCATTTTCAGTCTAGTTTTATATCTCCTTTTTCTTTCTTTTTTTTTTTTTTTAGTAATATTTACTATCATTATCCACAAATGTGTATATCCCAGAGCACGTGTCCTCATTCTGTTTGCATTCCTGGAAGACAGCTGCTTTTTGGCTACCCTGGAGAGGAGGCCCACACAGGCCCTGGAGGCTGGATCAGGGCCATTAGGTAGGCAATTCCATGGGCCCAGTTACCAGAGCATAGTCTAGAGGGGGAGTACTGGCTCCAAGTGGGAACATCATTTGGCTCTGTGGATTTCTTGCTGAGAAGGAGGGAAGATGGTGGGCACAGGCAGAGAAGAGGCTAGGTCTTTCCTAAGCCTATGGGTAGGCCAAGACGTCCATACGTGTGTGTGCAAGACCCCTCACAGTGTGGGAAGAGAAGAGGTGGCCCACTAGCCCTGGGTTTTTGAGTTTCCTGTAGAGCCCTGAGGAGTCTGAAAATTCGTAATTTGAACATGGCCTCCTAGGTTCTTATGAAGGCATTGTTCTCAATGCAGGACAGTGGAACCCGTTTTATTTAACAGTCTTTCAACTTGATTTGGAACATTCTAATATTTAGACACTTGGGGAGCCTGCGTCTGTGCTCTTGCTCCAACCACTGCTGGCATTACAGGTGGGCTGTGTAGGGACGTCTGTCTTGGCGCCTCTGAAGTTTGACACTGTTGACTCCTCTCTCTTCCCTGCTGTCTTTCTTCATGGGGCAGCAGGGACACCACACTCCTGAGCTTCCTCCTACCTCACTGGTAACTTTTCTCACTTTCCTTTGTTTGTTCCTCCTCCTCCTCTTCCTCACCAGGTAACCTGGGAGGGTTCCAGGATAAGTCCTTGCTCCTTCTCTCTTTTCTGTTGATATGTTTAGACCCCCAGCTCAGACTTCTCTTATGAACTCAAACACAGTATATCCACTGCCTACTCACGGTGTTCACGTTAATAGACAGCTCAACTTTCTCTAATAGACAAGACACCTGTTCCACCTCAGTTAAGGACAGTCCGTTCTTCCAGTTATTTGGGCTTAAAATATTATCCTTGACTTTTCTCCTTCTGTCATAAGCCACATCCAATCACTCAAGAAATTATCTTGGCCTTGCCCTTGAAATATTGTTATTCTGAATCTGACCACTTCTCACAACCCCTTCTATTGCCATTACCCTGGTCCAGGTTACCATCCTGGCTCACCAGATTGCTGCTAGAGCCTTCTGACTGAACTTCCAGATCTCACCCTCACCCCCTACAGAGAGTGATTCTTGTAAAACTGAGTCAGATGGTGCCACTCCTCTTCTCAAAAACCTCTAATGACTCCCCATTTCATGTAGATAAAAGCTAAAAGCATTTTCAGTGGTTAATGGGTGGGCATATATCCCAACTCTGGCAAGTGAGAACCAAGTTTAGGACATTTATTAAAATTTTGGAAAGATAGATTCTCTCTTTGGTGCTGGACTTGGGGCTGGGTCAGTAAAAGCTGGGATTTGGAGGAAGGCATTTACCAGGTGGAGTGGGCTTCCCTGAGAGGGAAATCCAGAGGAAAAGGGCTGAGAAATGGAGAGGTGTCTTCTTGACTCTGCAGCCACATGACAGGCCAACAAATAACCCTGTTTGGCTTAAAGCAGTTGGAGTTGCATTTTCTATCTCCTGCCACCAAGAGTCTTCACTAAAGCAGGGGTGAAGGAAGAGGCAGAAATTGACATTCACCGAGCATTCCCTTTTGGTTAGGCACTATGCTAGGTGAGTTACATTAATTATCTTATTATATTCAATCCTTCCTTCTCTTATTTGTTTACAGTTTTAGTCCATTTCCCTTACCTATAATTATCTTTCCATTCTTCTCTAGCAAATGCTTTAAAACAGCTGAACAAAACTCTTATTTCCATCAAAATACATTCAATTTGCTTCCCATTAATATTTGTGTAAATAGTTTCTCCACGTTAATTCCTAGTTGCTCATACTTTTTTGTGTGTCTATGAGAGTATGTTTCTATTTAGGCCAGAAACTTTCTCCCAGCAAATGCAATACATACTATTTCTTCTTTGTCACCTCTCAGCATCTAGTAACATTATTTATTTTTCCCAATATACTTTTAGTGGTTTAAAAACATTATTTGCAACAGGGCAGTACATTATTTATGGTGGCTTTAAAATAATCTATTTACAATAAGGCATCTAAGAAAGATTATGCTTATTTTATATTTTTAGAAATTTAGACCAAAAGCATGTAAAGTGCTTAGAACAGTGCTAGGTATATTATGGTATATTATTAAATGTTCAATAAATGGTATTATTATTATTGTCTAAGAACTTTCCCACATTAGCACATTCTGTTTGTCTTTTAACACATAATTCTATCTTATGATATGGTCCTTTATGTGTACATCTCACTCCCTTTAATATATTACAAACCCCTTGAGGTTGGGTCACTTGTCCTGTGTGTGTTTGTGGGAGCACAGTGTGGAACAGTGGAAAGAACATGAGTTTAGAATCAGACTGGACTCAGTGAATCCTGAATCTAACATGATGGTTGTGAGATCACAGCTTGGTATTTCGTCCCATGCTGAACTTCAGTTCACCATTTGTAAAATGGCATCAAATTCACCTAACTCTCAGAATCCTCACAAGGGGGAAATGAGGCATGTTAAATTAGCACAGTGCCTGTGATGTAGCTGGTTACTCAGCTGTTAGTACTTCTCCTCCCACAGTTCTCAGTGATGTCTTCTCCCATCTAGTGCTTCGCTCTTATTAGTTCCCATTAAATGCAGACTGACAATACACCAGATTTATTTATTCATCCTACTGGGTTATGGGCACTATGTGCTATTCACTGTGTCTTATTCACAATGCCTGGCAGGCAGTAGATGCTCCCGAAATTCTTGCTGATTCAAACCTCTTTTGCATCTTATGTCTGTCTCCACCTGGAAAATGGTTCTAGTCTTGTCTGAAGGGTCTATTCAGCTGCTGCTGTTACTTTCACTTAAAATAAAGTCATAAATATATACAAAGGGTCTGCACACACAGATTTTGGGAAGAATGAGCATTGTGAGTCTTTAAAACTCTGAACAGTCTCTGGGCTTCATGACCATGTTTATGCTTGCTTAATAAAAACATATACCCGCTTGAAGATGCTGATTTGTCTTTGTGCTCACTCTGTTGCTTGGGTATTGAAGAATCTTACATCACGCAACATGCAAATGATTCTAGTGCCTGGAGAGAACGGAGTCTCATGGCCTTGCCTGAGCCAAGCACAGTCCAGGCTGACTTTGCCTCCATTATCTCTGAATCATGTCTCTCTCCTCAAGAGTCACTCTTAGCAGACGTGACAAATTGTGCCCAAGTATGTGGGTGTACAAAGAGGTGGGGGCGCAGGTGCTCTGTCTGGCATCCAAACCTGCCAGATTCACTACACTCTGCATTTCTGGCTCTTTCATCCATCCAGTTTCCAACGCTAGGAGCTCTGCAGGTTTGGGTTTTCATTGAAGCCATAGGTACATTGTTTTTCTGAATTTCCGTTGCAGCTACTCGCATACATTTTTTTTAGATCACTATAAAATTGATTGCAGTGTTTAACATTTATTTAGACCAGTAATTGAGCTACTCTTCTCAGACTCTGTGACTGTATAACATAAAAATTATTTATTTTTCTATATAGCCTTTAGATTCTAGATTTCTAATCAATTATCTAAGAATTGTTAGAATAATAATTCTAACAATTATTCAAAGAATTGTGAACCACACAAAAAGTCATGCGATTTTCCCTTGAAATAAATCAAACAAAGATCAATGGAGTTCTAATTTGAAGATAAAAGAATTTGTCCCAAAATCTTCACTCACTCCCATACACATAAATAATATGAAAAATATTTGAAGTGCACATTTGACTTTTTTAAAGCCTTTTTCCCTCTGCCACTTGAGGTGGTGTAAATAGCATTAGTTCCACTTGACAGGGCAATTCAGGCATGTATTTGCTTGAGAATTACATAGAAGATATGGAAAAAAGATGTCAAAAATGACAGTTAAAAAAGATGTCCTTATGTTTTGAGAGTTGTAGTATATTTTAGTCTCACTGATTCAATAAGTATAATGTGCTCCAGTGAGGTACAAAACACATGCAGTTAGTCCTCTGTCTTCAAAGAATCTGTCAATAATAATGTGGTAGTGAGGAATAAGTGATGTGAGGGAGAAATTACTAAAAGATCTGAAAGGCAAGTCAATGTACTCTAGAGATTCAGCAGTGATAGCACTTTTAATTGATGTGGAAGGCTTCCTGGAGGAAGCGTAACTTGAAATGAGAGTTTATTGTCTTCTCATCTCATCAGGTGTTGACATATTTGAGAGTGATACTGAGTTGTTCTGAAATTATCCATTTTGTGCCAAGTTAGCCATATACCAAATAGTGTTTCAGAAAATGAATATATTTTGATATTCATTTATTTAACAAACATTTATTGAGCATCTGCTAGGGGATACCAAGACATACATATTTCCTGCTATTGTTATTAAGACACTAACATTTCTTAGGGGCAGCAGTCTAAAGGAAATAGAGAAGAAAATCTCAGGTAGTGACAGGGGTGAGTGTTATGATGAAAATTAAATAAAAGGATGTGTTGGAAGGCCCTCTATCATTGCTTCCTCCCCATCCCTCTCTCGGCACGTTTGGGTTGGTTATAGTCTATGTCAAAAGTTAGAAGTGACTGGATTTCATCGTTTCTTATGGCTGAGTAGTATTCCATTGTGTATATATACCACAGCTTCTTTATCCATTCGTCCCTTGATGGGCACTTAGGTTGCTTCCAAGTCTTGGCTATTGTGAATAACGCTGCAATGAACACAGGGGTGCATGTATCTTTACGCATTGGTGTTCTCAAGTTCTTTGGATAAATACCCGGCAGTGGAATAGCTGGATCATATGGTAGTTTTATCCTTGATTTTTTGAGGAATCTCCATACTGTTTTCCATAGTGGCTGCACCAGTTTGCACTCCCACCAGCAGTGTATGAGAGTTCCCTTCTCTCCACATCCTCTCCAACACATGTTGTTTCCTGTCTTGTTAATTAAAGCCATTCTGACGGGCGTGAGGTAATATCACATTGTAGTTTTGATTTGCATTTCCCTGATAGTTAATGATTTTGAACATCTTTTCATGTGTCTGTTGGCCATCTGTATATCTTCTTTGGAGAAATGTCTGTTCAGGTCTTTTGCCCATTTTTTAATTGGGTTGGTAGTTTTTTTGTTGTTGAGATGCATGAGTTCTTTATATATTTTGGAGGTTAAGCCCTTATCAGATGTATGGTTTGCAAATATCTTCTCCCAATTGTTAGGTTGTCTTTTCGTTTTGTTGATGGTTTCCTTTACTGTGCAGAAGCTTTTTAGTTTGATGTAGTCCCATTTGTTTCTTTTTTCTATTGTTTCTCTTGCCCTGTCAGACATGGTGCTTGAAAATATGTTGCTAAGACTGATGGCGAAGAGCGTACTGCCTATGTTTTCTTCTAGAAGTTTCATAGTTTCACGTCTTACATTCAAGTCTTTAATCCATTTGGAGTTAATTTTTGTGTATGGTGTAAGGTAAGAGTCTACTTTCACTTTTTTGCATGTGGCTATCCAGTTTTCCCAACACCATTTGTTGAAGAGATTTTCTTTTCTCCATTGTATGTTCTTGGCTCCTTTGTCAAAGATTAGCTGTCCATAGATGTGTGGGTTTATTTCTGGGCTTTCGATTCTATTCCACTGATCTGTGTGTCTGTTTTTGTGCCAGTACCATGCTGTTTTGGTTACTATAGCTTTGTAGTATATTTTGAAATCAGGGAGTGTGATACCTCCAGCTTTGTTCTTTTTTCTCAGGATTCCTTTACCTATTCAGGGTCTTTTGTTGTTCCATATAAATTTTAGGATTCTTTGTTCTATTTCTGTGAAAAATGTTGTTGGAACTTTGATAGGGATTGCATTGAATCTATACATTGCTTTAGGAAGTATGGACATCTTAACTATGTTAATTCTTCCAATCCAAGAGCAAAGAATATCTTTCCATTTCTTTGTGTCTTCTTCAATTTCTTTCAGCAATGTTTTATAGTTTTCGGTGTACAGATCTTTCACCTCTTTGGTTCAAAGTTTATTCCTAGGTATTTTATTCTTTTTGTTGCAATTGTAAATGGGATGGTATTCTTAATTTCTCTTTCTGCTACTTCATTGTTAGCGTAAAGAAATGCAACTGATTTTTGTATGTTGATTTTGTATCCTGCAACTTTACCATATTCGTTTATTACTTCTAAAAGTTTTCTGGTGGATTCTTTAGGGTTTTCTATATATAAAATCATGTCATCTGCAAATAGTGACAGTTTCACTTCTTCCTTTCCAATTTGGATCCCTTTTATTTCTTTCTCTTACCTGATTTGTTCTGGCTAGTACTTCCAGTACTATGTTAAATAGGAGTGGTGAGAGTGGGCATCCTTGTCTGGTTCCTGTTCTTAGAGGGATAGCTTTCAGTTTTTCGCCATTGAGGATGATATTAGCTGTGGGTTTCTCATATATAGTCTTTATTATGTTGAGGTACTTTCCTTCTATACCCATTTTATTCAGAGTTTTTATCATAAATGGATGCTGTATCTTGTCAAATGCTTTCTCTGCATCTATTGAGATGATCATGTGATTTTTATTCTTCATTTTATTAATGTGGTGTATTACATTGATTGATTTGCGAATGTTAAACCATCCCTGCATCCCTGGACTAAATCCCACTTGATCATGGTGTATAATCTTTTTAACATATTGTTGTATGCGATTTGCTAGTATTTTGTTGAGGATTTTTGCATCGATGTTCATCAATGATATTCGCCTGTAATTTTCTTTTTGGGTGTTGTCTTTGTCTGTTTTTGGTATCAGGGTAATGTTGGCTTTGTAGAATGCGTTAGGGAGCTTCCCCCCCTCCTCAATTTTTTGGAAGAGTTTGAGAAGGATAGGTATTAAGTCTTCTTTGAATGTTTGATAGAATTCACCAGGGAAGCCGTCTGGTCCTGGACTTTTATTTTTGGGGAGGTTTTTGATTACTGTTTCGATCTCCTTACTGGTGATTGGTCTATTCAAATTCTCTACTTCTTCTTGATCCAGTTTTGGAAGGTTGTATGATTCTAAGAATTTATCCATTTCTTCCAGATTGTCGAATTGGTTGGCATATAGCTTTTCATAGTATTCTCTTATAATCTTTTGTATTTCTGAGGTGTCTGTTGTAACCTCTCCTCTTTCATTTCTGATTTTACTTATTTGTGCCTTCTCTCTTTTTTTCTTGGTGAGTCTAGCTAAAGGTTTGTCAATTTTGTTGATCTTTTCAAAGAACCAGAGCTTGGTTTTATTAATTTTTTCTATTGTTTTTTTGGTCTCTATTTCATTTATTTCTTCTCTGATTTTTATTATTTCCCTTCTTCTACTGATTTTGGGCTTGGTTTGTTCTTCTTTTTCCAGTTCCTTTAGGTGCATTGTTAGATTGTTTATTTGAGATTTTTCTTGTTTGTTGAGATAGGCCTGTATTGCTATAAACTTCCCTCTTAGAACTGCTTTTGCTGTATTTCATAAATTCCGGCATGTCGTATTTTCATTTTCATTTGTCTCCAGGTATTTTTCAATTTCTTCTTTGATTTCTTCATTGACCCAGTCGTTGTTCAGTAGCATTTTGCTTAATCTCCACGTATTTGTGGCTTTTCTGATTTTCTTCCTATAGTTGATTTCTAGTTTCATACCGTTGTGGTCAGAAAAGATGCTTGGTATTATTTCAATCTTCTTAAATTTATGGAGACTTGTTTTGTGGCCTAATATGTGATCAATCCTGGAGAATGTTCCATGTGCATTTGAAAAGAATGTGTATTCTTCAGTTTTTGGATGGAATGCTCTGTATATATCTACTAGGTCCATCTGTTCTAGTGTGTCATTTAAGGCCAGTGTTTCCTTATTGATCTTCTGTTTGGATGATCTATCTGTTGGTGTAAGTGGAGTGTTAAAGTCCCCTACTATTATTGTGTTACTGTCTATTTCTGTTTTTATGTCTGTTAATAATTGCTTTATATATTTAGGTGCACCTACATTGGGTGCGTAGATATTTACAAGTGTTATATCCTCTTGTTGGATTGTTCCCTTGATCATTATGTAATGCCCTTCTTTGTCTCTTTTTACAGTTTTTGTTTTAAAGTCTGTTTTGTCAGATATGAGTACTGCTACCCCAGCTTTCTTTTCATTGCCATTTGCATGGAGTATCTTTTTCCATCCCTTCACTTTCAGCTTGTGAGTGTCTTTAGGTCTGAAGTGTGTCTCTTGTATGCAGCATATATATGGGTCTTGTTTTTTCATCCAATCAGCCACCCTATGCCTTTTAATTGGAGCATTTAGTCCATTGACGTTTAAAGTAGCTATTGATAAGTAGTACTTACTGCCATTTTTTAACTTTTTTTTTCTCAGTGTTTTAGTAGTACTTCTCTGTTCCTTTCTTCTTCTATACAGAATTAATGGTCTCTTTAGTTTGACCTCTGTCTGAAAGCTCTACTGTTTAACTCCCCTCCTCCCTCCTTTTATGTTTTTGATATCATATCTAACCTCTTTTTTGTGCATTTGTATCCATTACTTTCTTGTCATGGAAATAGATAATTTTTCCTATTTGTGGTCTTCTCTTTTCCCCTTAAATCAGTCCCTTTAACATTTCTTGTAGCACTGGTTTCTTGGTGACAAACTCCTTTAATTTTTGCTTGTCTGTGAAATTTTTGATCTCTCCTTCCATTTTGAATGATAGCCTTGCTGGGTAGAGTATTCTTGGCTGTAAGTTTTTTCCTTTTAGCACTTTAAATATATCATACCACTCTCTTCTAGCCTGTAAGGTTTCTGCTGAGAAGTCAGCTGATAGCCTTATGGGGTTTCCTTTGTATGTAACTTGATGTTCTCTTGCGGCTTTTAGGATTCTCTCTTTATCTTTAATTCTGGACATTTTGATTATGATGTGTCTTGGCGTGGGCCTCTTTGGGTTTATCTTGTTTGGGGCTCTCTGTGCTTCCTGTATCTGGATGTCTGTTTCCTTCCTTAGGTTAGGGAAGTTTTCATCTATTATTTCTTGAAATAGATTCTCTGCCTCTTTGTCTCACTCTTCTCCTTCCAGGACACATATAACACGGATGTTAGTGTGCTTGATGTTGTCCCAGATGTCCCTTAGACTCTCCTCACTCTTTTTAATTCTTTTCTCTTTTACCTGTTCAGCTTGGGTAAATCTTCTAGTCTTTCATCCAGCTCACAGATCTGTTCTTCTGTATCCTCTACTCTGCTTTTGAGTCCCTCTAGTGAATTTTTCATTTCAAGTATTGTGTTCTTCATTTCTGATTGGTTCTTTTTTATATCTTCCATTTCTTTGTTGACATTCTCACTGAGTTCATCTATTCTTCTCCCCAGATCAGTGAGCATCCTTAACACTCTTTGTTTGAACTCTCTGTCGGGTAGGTTGCTCATTTCTGTTTCACTTAGTTCCTTTTCTGGGGTTTTGTCCTGTTCCCTTACTTGGAATGTATTCCTTTGCCTCCTCATTTTGCCTCTTTCCCTGTGCTTGTGTCTACGTATTAGGTATGTCAGCTACGTCTCCTGCTCTTGGATAGGTGACCTTATGTAAGTGATGGCTTAGGAGGCCTGCAGTGTGCTTCCCTCAGTTCTCAATGTTCCAGGGATGACCCCTATGTGGGCTACGTGTTTCCTTCTGTTGTGGCCTGTTTGCTCTCCCTGTAGGCACCCAGTGAGGCTGAGTTATGCTCCTGGCCAGCTATTGTAATGCTCAGCTCCTTGTAGTTGTTGTGGGCCCTTCCATCTCTTTATCAGGTGTGGGGAGCCCCTGCACAGTTGGCTGCAAGTTCTAATACCACATTTGTGTTGCAGTATTTCTTTTAAGTGAGTAGGCCCCCAGCATGGCAGGTTGTTAGGCTCAGGGCCTTACAATTACTGTAAACCTCCAGCCTTTAGGTCTCTTGTCAGCTTTCTGAGGATTGCAGCTGGGTGGGGCTGGCCTCAGGCATGGGAGCACCCAATTGCTTCAGGCTTTGGAAGGTGGGGCAAACCCCCTGTGTGGGTCTTTGAGAGGCACAAGTCTTCTGCAGCTGACAAGCCCTGCCGCACACAGGTCCACACACACAGTCAACACAGTCCTGCCCTGTGTGCACACCCCAACCTCCCGAATCGTACCCAGTCTCTCGACGGCGGGAGCCCCACACACTCCACCACCACCCCACACTCTCCACCGGTTCCTTGTGCACGCCCGGCCCCACTGAAGTCGGCTCAGTTTCCAGGCTACAGAGAATCCAGTCACCAATCTATGCAGGCCCACAAGTTGCCTGAGGGCTTGTTGTTGGGTGGGGCCAGTCTCTAGGGTGGGCTGCCTCCCCTGGCTGAGCTGGATTAAATCAGTGCTCTAGGGCATGGGGCAGACCCTGGGCTAGCAGGCCCCAGGGGGAACTCTAATGGCGTCTGTGTCAGCATGCCCACACCAGGCCACAACAATGGCCGCCGCCAATGTCCCAGTCCCTGGAGAGGTCTCACCTCTCACCGAGATGCACTCAGGGCCTATCATGTGAGTCTCTTTTCACCAAAGCATGATGCACCTTTCTTTCTGGTGATTTTAGGATGCTTTCTGAAACGGGTGAGTTTGCACGTGGGCCCTTTAAGAGCCGGTTTTAATTTCTTTGTGAGCCAGGTTTTCTGGGGGTACTCCCCAATATTTTAGTAGCAGGCAAAGTCAGATATTATGCCACTCGTCTCGATTGTGCTGGGTCCACAAAATGCCCACAGCAGGGGCGCTCCCCGGCTCAGGGCCCCACACCTCCAGGGAGGGCTGGGTATCTGTGGGCTGCTCCCGGGTGGCCGTGAGGCGCTGCGGCTTGTGAAGGCAGCGTTTTTCCTCTCCAGAAGGGAGTTTCTGCCTCTTCTACTCAGCTAGGATTGTCCGTTGTTGCAGGAGTTCCTCTTATCCAGTTTTCAGTTCTGTCTCAGGGGTAATTTTTCCACAAGTAGTTGTAAAGTGGCTGTGTCCGTGGGAGGAGGTGAGTTCAGAGTCTTCCTACGCCGCCATCTTGACTTCTCTCCGACCAGTTCTTAAGTGGCTTGTTGGGATAGGCTGAAACTCTATGAAAGATATCTTTGCGTAAATTTTTTAAAAATTCAGAGTAATACATTCACATATTTTATTGGTTAGCAGTAGATTTAGCCGGGAGAAGCACGACCTAAAATAACAGTGATTAATCAAGGTAGAAATGTATTTCTCACTCACATAAAACTTAGAATAGTGATAGTCCGGGGTAAATATGGCAGCTTTATTCAATAAAGCCCTCTGGGACACAAGCTCTAACACCTCTCCAGCCAGTAGGAAGGATAAGAGGGAAAGAAGAAGTTAGATCCATGATGCATGTCAGCTGTTTTGTTTCCTTTTTTTTTTTGGTGAGGAAGATTAGCCCTGAGCTAACATCTCTTGCCAATCTTCCTCTTTTTGTTGAAGAAAATTGGCTCTGGGCTAACAACCATGCCCATCTTCCTCTACTTTATATGTGGGACTCCTGCCACAGCATAGCTTGATAAGTGGCGCGCAGGTCCACACCTGGGATCTGAACCCACGAACCCCAGGCCATGGAAGTGGAGCATGCGAACTTGACCACTAAGCCGCCCGGCTGGCCCCATGTCAGCTGTTTTTAATAAGGATGCCCAGAAGCTGCCCATGACACATCTACGTTAGTCTCTTCAACGCAAAGTCTCATGGTCTTAGTTGCAAATGAGGCTGAGAAATATAGTCTTTATTTGGGGCGTCTTCTTACCCAGCTCTTACTATGGAACTGGGATTAGTGAATTGTTTCTATAAAGGGCAGATGGAAAATATTTTAGGCTTTGTGGATCACATAGAAGCTCTGTTTCTCCTCCTCCTTCTCCTTCATTTCTTCCCCTTTCCTCCATTCCTTCCTCCCTCTTCTCCTACCTCCTCCTCTTCTTCCAACTCTTTAAAAATGTAAAAACCATTCTTAGCTCATGGGCCATCCCAAAATAAGCTTTGGTCCAGATTTGGCTCATGGACTGGAGTTTGCCATCCTCTGCTATAGAAGGGGACACTGGGAATAACAAGCGATCTCTGCATTTGTGGGCTGGTAGGCAGGGTAGGCTCACCGCTGTAACTGATGGTTCCAACATTTCATTGGTTTAACACAGTAAGAGTTTAATTCTCTGTCATGTCACAGTCCAGTGTGGACTAGTGGAGAATGTGTGCGTGGAGGGGCTTCTCTGCCCTGCACAGCCATTTGTGGACTCTGGCTCCTTCCGTCTGCAGCTCCTCCCTCTGGGTTGTGGGCGTCTTCTCTATTCAGCTGGCACAAGGGGAGAGAGACAGAGGGGAGAAAAGGCCCCTATTCCTAACTGCTGACATATGTTCTATTCATTGGCAAGAACTGTTTATGCAAACTTTCCCCCACCTCTATATGTAAGGGGCCTGGATTCAAGACTCCTCTCAGAAAAGAGTGAGACTAGATGTCCTGGAAGAAGAGGAGAACACTGTTATTAACACACACAAAAAGAGATCAAATAATAGAGAAGAGCTACTGATGAAAAGCAACCATCTCCAAATCCACCCTTGCCTTACTTCTCAGAGGCAACTTTTTAAAATTCTTTTTTTTCTTCTATGGCCACTTTCATAGTTTTAGATAATATGATGGACCTCAGGCATGTTACCTGATAATACTACTCCTTAGTTTCCTCATCTGTAAAATGAGAAATGTATTACTACCCATTTTATATGTATATCTGTATTTGAAAGATGTAAATCAATTCCCGTAAAGAACGTAGACCGGTGCCTGGCACACTGACAGCACGCAATGTGTGCTCTTGTAAGAGGACTGTCTATGCAGGGATTAAGTGCACAGGCTCTGAAGCCAGGCGAGGTGGATTTGAATCCAGCCTCCTCTATTTCTCCAGAGAAATTTCTCTGGGTAGGTTCTTGAACGTCTCTCTCAATTTCTTCATTTTTTTTTATGGTTGTTGTGGAGATTAAATGCATTAATACACAAAAGTGCTTAGAATAGTGCGTGGAATATAGTGAGTGGTCAATAAGGGTTAGCTATCAGTATTGCACTGTAGGTTTTTTTAAGTTAATTTTAGAAAATATTTATTGACTCCCCAACAAGAAAGATGAGGAATGATCACCTTAATCTCCTCCCTCTCTTCTCCCCTTTTTTCATCCGAATGTTAGATACATGAATATTTTTAGTTCTCCTGGTGACCTTTGACATTTCCAATAACGCATTTGAGACGCCCTTTCTGTTCCATCACCTTTTGCCATTTTCTGTCGACTCCTTCCTTTATCAGGTGAGTATATGCACTTCTGCCCTTTCCTTTCCTCTCTTCCCTGACCCATTTCCCAGCAGTTTCTACTTTCAGAATGGCTGAGGTTGTGCCTGTTTACATGCCATCCTGCAGTCCACAAGTCTTTCTTGCTTTGTTTATAAACTGACTACAAAAGGTGGAAAGTAGTAAACACTATTTGTGTCATTATAACCTTACAAATAATGTTTAGGGGGCCAGCCTGGTGGCACAAATGGTTAAGTGCGCACGCTCCACTGCGGCGGCCCGGGGTTCGCCGGTTCGGATCCCAGGCGCGCACAGATGCCTTGCTTGTTAAGCCATGCTGTGGCGGCATCCCATATAAAGTGGAGGAAGATGAGCACGGATGTTAGCCCAGGGCCAGTCTTCCTCAGCAAAAAAGAGGGGGATTGGCGTTGGATGTTAGCTCAGGGCTTGTCCTCCTCACGAAAAAAAAATAATGTTTTGTTCTAGACCCAGAGGCATTGTGCAGGCGCGACACATCTACCTCCATGTGCCCAATGCCCTTGTCCTGGATCACTCTAAGGAGACTGTTTCCAGCATCAAGGTCAAATTAACTCTCTTTTCTTACATTCCATTTTTTTTCTTAAAAATGAAATTACAGTTAATTTGCTTTTTAGTTGGACCATGGCTTTTTTCCATATATCTTGGCTTTTCCAGAATGTCTGTTTGCCTTTTCCCACTCCGTCATTCCGTTTTCTCTGTCTACTTCCCTTTCCCCCAGAGCTTGTTCTTCCTCCCACTGCTTTTTCCTAAAATCACACCACTCCTTCTGTTTAGTGATTCTCCCTCTCTCCCTGCTGGAATCCTTACCTAACTGGAAAGGTCTTCATCTTGCTCTCACTCTTGAATAAAGTTCGGTTGGGGATAAAATTCTAGGTTAAAAATTCCTTCCTCACAGCTTTTTAAAGTATTATTCCTGTAACTTCTATAACAGTGTGGCTAACGAAGCCTGGCACAGTTGTGTTTATCATTCCTTTGCTGTTGGCTTGGAGCTCTTGGTGTCCTGAAAGTTAATGATAATGAGGCTGGGTCTCTGCATTTTTCACGTACTGAGGGGCCACATTGGGCCTTTGCAGTCTGCAAATTCAATTGCTCTGTCACATGGGAAATCCCTTCCTGTTGGTTCTTCCCTTCTACCTTCTGTGTTTGTTTTTCTGGGGCTCTTTTTAGTAGAGTATTGGACCTATTGGATTGGTCTCTTCCTTTTATGTTCTTGGTCTTTTTGTCTTTTTCTTTTACATAACAGAAAATTTTCTTTTTTTTTTGACTTTGTTTTTTAGGCTTTCTCTTCAGATTTTTATTTTGGCAGTTCCATATTTAATTTTTAAGACTTTCTTCTTGCTTTATGATTTTTAAAAATTTTACATATGACCTATTTCCTGTTGTATGGAGGTAATATCTCATTTAATATCTTTAACTTTATTATTTAGAGTATTCACTTTTTAATTTCTATTTTCTTCCCTGAATTTACTCTGTTTCTTCTGGGGTCAGTTTTTTGATTTGTATATTTGGTCCCTTTCTTTCATGATGATCATTTTTCTCACATACCTAATGATCTGTTTATGTTTTATTGGGTAGTAAATATACCTTTTCTTTGCTGTTGTATATTTAGGATTTTTAAAAATCTCTATCTTTCCTTCA
This sequence comes from Ceratotherium simum simum, assembly GCF_057802395.1. Lineage (NCBI taxonomy): Eukaryota > Metazoa > Chordata > Mammalia > Perissodactyla > Rhinocerotidae > Ceratotherium > Ceratotherium simum. Next base: position 32,405,991 of record NC_141930.1, read on the forward strand.
AGTAGAAATTCTGGCAAGAGATTCCGTGTAGAGTAGAGAAGGGAAGGGCTTATAACTAGGACTCTTTGCTTTTCAGTGAGCAGATAAGAAGTGGTTAAGTCAAGGGTCCTACTAAATGCCAGAATAAGAAAGCCTTTTTTTCTGGAAATAGAAATACTCACATTAGAATTCTTGGATCTTCCCGGACACTTTATTCAGATTCGTTAGAGATAAGCTGTTATGCTTTTGGCCTAGGTGGGAATTTCAGCTGCTTGTATTCTGCAGGCACAGTTGGAGGAGTTGGGTGGTGATGGGGGCACCTGGTACAACTGACCTATGTTAAACACCTGTTTTCAGCCTCATGTCTTAGTTCTGCTTACACCATACCTGTCACTCTAAGACTCTCTGGAGTTTGTCAGAGAGACTAGCCCACACCTCTTCTGCAGCCCCTTAATAGTAAATTCTAGAACATGGCTTTCTCCATGCAGTTCATGTGTCAATCCCCTCCCCTCTACTTTTCCTCTTCTAGAAATGTGTTGAAACCCCTCTCAAATGTTCTTTGCTATTTAGGTTCATTCCTCTTTATCAGTTCTAACTTTTGTTTCAGTGGGGTATCAGGAAAGATAAGAGGCAAACCTGGCTGACTAATTTTTCATCTAGAGCCAAAAGTGTAAGTTATCTTTTTAATTGAAAAGCTAGTGATGTTTTCTCTTGTTTGAGTTTTCTTTTGTCCGAGAATTAAAGATTATGTTATAATTACATGTATTGAGGCAGCATAGCATTTTAGCTAAGCGCATAAACTTTGGAATCAGAGAGACTGAAGTTCAAATTCTGTAACTGCCGCATGTTAGCATTTTGAAGTTCTCATTTGTAAATGGGAACAACAATAATAATAATATACTAACTTAGAATCAAATGATAGAATAAATGTGAAGTGCTAAACAGGGTTCTTGGCACATGGAAGACCTTCCATAAATATTAGCTTTATTATTATTTGTTAAATCCTTTTTACTTTCAAGGTTAAATGTATATAGTAACTACGAAATATTAATACTTTCAAGTAATGCTCTGATATATTATTTATTAAAATCCTCTTTCATAGAAATGGCAGTTATTATATGGGATTTTAATCAGATTTAATATATTTCACCACGAATGTAAGACAGTTTCCAAGGGTCTTGCTTAAAATTAAATTATTTTAACATTTCTATACATCTTTAAAAAAGTTAAGACTCTAATACTTTGTTACACAAACTCTGTATTAGCTTTAAGGGAAAAAAATAAGGTTTCTTTTATGATATATGGCTCTTTATTAATTGGCTCAACTATTTAGAATGCTTTGGAGGCAATTAAAATTATATGTAAAAGGAGTCTTAATAACTTTTTGATAATAACAAAAGTTCTGACTAAATTTAAATTGATTTTGTGCCTTAGTATTAATAGCTGTACAGCTATTATATAGCTATTAATGATGATACAGCTATTATAATTACAGCTATTGTAATAAATGAGGGAATTACTTTACTGGTTAAACATTACATTATCATCTGCATAAAATGGTAATTTTTTGCTCCTTGAAAATACTTTATTACCATATCCATACTGTGTGTTTCTGTTAACTAAGAAGAGAATACCTCTCCATAGGATATATTTCCTATAATGTAGCAGGAAATATTAACACTTTCAAGTGAAAAGATCATTGGCTACTTAAAATACATTTTAAAGTATTGTAGAGATGTGGAATCAGGATTTTAAAAGAAATGTTTCACAAATCTGTAATTAAATAAGGTAATCTCGTTATTCTACTTCTTAGCTTGCGGAGCAGTATCTGTCTATCAGAAATTGTTGATTCGTAACCATAATTTTAATCCTTTGGTGATACCTTTAATTCACTTACCAATGACTCTGTGTGAAAGGTGACCACTGCTCTGTCCTTTACGATCAGCAATGGTTCCACAGTGTGTGAGGGATTTGGGTTTCGGCCATGGAGACTTTGCTCCTAGGACTAATGGAACTTTTATAAAGCCAGCACAGTCCCTACCGTTTGTTCTTAGGGGAGATTTTATAATCAAGCTTTAATGATAGAAATGTCTATGGTTGGTACATTCAAGGACATCTTTCTCAGCTCTGTGAGTAAAAGATATGATCACCTCGTATAAAGTAGGAAGGGGAGACGGGGAGCATGAACCTGAACTGTGCATCAGGGAGCAGTTCCAGGCACGGTGCTTTGTGAAATGGTAGTAAAACCCACCTCTCCTGAAGCTTTATCGTCTGGCGGGTTAGGAATGGCCTGGCTTATTTCTGCACGCAGGGCATTCACTTCCGCTCGTCCCCCCACCTCTGCCCTGGCTAAAGAGCTTTCCTTCACTGAAAACTGGTGGTGAATCCTGCCATCCTTGTTTGTGGTGGGAATGTTTCCATATCATGCTGACAAATGGAGCACCTGCTGGCTGAGTCGGTGCAAGGGCTCTGAGCCGATGACTTTCACAGTCATTCTATTTGATGAATGGAGGGAATGCATTTCCAGACTGCTGCCTCCTCCGTATGCCTTTCCCCCACACAACAATGAAAATGTACCTTGTTCTTTAATTCTATCAGTCACTTTTTTATGACACTTACAAAGGTCAACATCAAAAACTATTATTGCCTTGTGTAATATAGTTGTACAGTAGTGACAGGGGAAAATATCCCTTCTCAGGATTTTATAACATGTTCTCAGGGGAACAGTAGTGAAAGGGGGTGGATAAAACAGGCCATGGGGCCTGCGTTGTAGCTCTTTACCTTTCAAAGTGTGGTCCCTGGACCAGCAGCTTCGACATCTTCTCAGGGCCTGTTAGAAATGCAGGCTCTCAGGCACATTGGAATCTGTCTTGCAGCAAGGCCTCAGGGTTGTGTGCGTACACTGAAGTTTCAGATGTACTGACTGACTCCTGGATGGTAGTTCTGGAAATGTCACTTCCTATGAGAGATTTTACAACATAACGTCATAAAACTCATGTTCTTATCCTCATAGTGGTGTGGACCATCATAAGCACTCCATAAATGTTTGTTGAATGAATAAACAAAAGACCTAAGTTGCTCTTTAACAACTGTTGGGCTCCTAGACTGTTGTGTACTCTTCCGGGGGTGAGAGTTATATGAAATCCTGTGGAGGATCCTAGATTCTCTCTCTCTTTCTCTCTTTCTCTCTCTCTTTCAGCTTCATTTTTGTTCTGGATTCCTCCCATGAATACCACTTCTTTTCTGTTTCTTGTTTGGCTCTGAGAACAACGTATTTTCAAGGTGCATGCTCTTTGGAAAGCTGTTTCTTTAAATACAAAGAGGATGGACACTCTTTTGCAGCCCATTAGCAGACCCTGCCTCACCATGGTCCCCTACACCATGCCAGGCAATGGTGGAGCTGGGAGTCTGCAGGCAGGGGCACCCCCAGCCCAGCAGTACAGCTCTAGGGCTGAGCTGGGTTGGAGGGAGCCGACCAAGAGCCCTGCGTCTTGTGGGTGGAGCTGCAGCAATGGGTGAGAGGAGCCAGGAGAATCTCATTAATCCATCAGAGTGAATCTCAGGGAGCACGCACCAAGTCTATGCTCTTATTTATAGCAAAACTCTGACCACAGACTTCTTGGGAATAACCAAAAAAATCTGAACAAATGTCTGAGTGTTACAGAAATTCCAAGATTGGTTCTATAAATTGATGGGAGATTGTATGGGTCTAGACTACATTTTGTTCTTGGAATTTACCTTAGGTAGAAAACACACATTTTCTTTGCCATAAAAAATTATGGAGAATAGAACCATGAAACAAGAATCCTGGATTCTTGTCTGGAATCTGCCACTGCAAAGGTGCTGGCACTTTTAACAAGTGGTGTCACTCTTCTCCAGGGCCCCTGGAGAATTCGGGTTAGGGAAGATTATAAACTACAATGATGCAGGTAGCCCATCTTATAGAACATAATGCAGAGTTAAGATGTTTATACTTTTTGCAATCATTAATGCAACCAGTAGTTGACTGTGTTAATCTAATAGTTAATATTATAAGCCATTCGATTCATAATGAAAGGACAAACTCTCAGTACCGATTGAGATGTGTCAGTTCAGATATTATTATTTCACACAAATTGGTGAGTAAAGATGTGTCAGATGCTGTATTAGTTCTCTATTGTTGCCATAACAAATTACCACAAACTTAGTGCTTTAAAATAACACAAATTTAGTTCTTACAGTTATGTAGATCAGAAGTCTGACACAGGTCCCATCTGACCAAAATCAAGGTGCTGGCAGAGCTGCATTCCTTTCTGTAGGCTCTGGGTAGGCTCTGCTTCCTTCCCTTTTCATCTTCTAGAGGCTGCCCTGCATTCTTTGGCACATGCCACCTTTCTTCATCTTCAGAGCCAGCAAGGGTAGATAGAGTCTTTTTACATCACATCCCTCTGACCTCCTCTTGTGGCCCTCTCTTCCACAAGAAGACCCCCTTGTGATTTAAGAGACCCTTATGATTACATTGGGCCCACCTGGATCATCCAGGATGCTCTCCCCCATCTCAAGGTCAGTTGATGAGCAACCTTAATTCCATCTGCAACCTTGATTTCCCTTTGCCATGTAAGGCAACATCTTCACAGGTCCTAGGGTTAGGACATGGACGTCTTTAGAAGGCCATTATTCTACCTACCACAGCTAGGTGAGAAGAAAAGACCTCAAAGTCTTAGCAAATTGTTAGATATTTTTAGGTTATTTATTTCAGTTTCTTAAAAAGTTGAATCTTCTCATTTATGTCCCTTTCAACTCATAGTCATCCATTTCATCCTGATGATTTGCTAGATGAAAGGGCTTTGACTCATCTCTTTCTGTGTGTTAGATTTTGGGGTCTCTACAGTGAAAAACAAAAAACAGGAAAACATACATTTTTTGGGAAATGGATTATGATTCATTTTGTTTGCAAGCCTAGGATGTCCATGTAAACTACACCTTTGCCAGGCATGCTATAAGGTTGAGGGTGGGGAGTTAGAAGAGAGTAGGCTTGCATTTCATTCATCATGATTGAGGGCAACTGCCTGTCTAGTGCACTCTTACATTTTTACACTTTTGGTCACAGAACTCCAGGGAATCTTTTGTTTTCAGTTCTGCCTGTTTTAAGTTCAGGAAAGAGATATAAAAATGCTCTGTCTTTATGTTCTTTCATGAGGAGTTCCTCAGAACTTTCCCCTTCTAATTGCCTTCATGGTTCACTCTAGGACACCTTACTCTTTCTTTTTTCACTTCACAGTTAAGAGGTGTTTGGCGACAATGGGGAAGATACATTTTGACTTGTGCTTTGGAACAAAGCAGAGAACAAACAGCATCCTTCTTCCTGATATATAGAACACCAGAGCGTGTCTTAAGAAAAGTGGGCCACGTTTTGCAAAAATTGTGTGGGGTGGGTGGGAAGAGGATGGATGACAAAGGGAGGAAGGGCTGAGTGCTGGAGCATTGGCTGTTATTTGCAAATCAGCGTGAACAATCCATTCTCCTGTTCATAGGTAGGAAAGAAACCCCGTCCAGGTGATCTCAAGGTCAAAGACACTTGATGACATAGATGCAAGTAGACTTTCTGAAACATAAAAGTGTGGCTCTTGTTTCCTGTTGACATGGCCGTAGAGCTCCATCTCGTCCCTGCTTTTCCAGGACAGGAGCCATGCCCCAGGTGAGTGAGGGCCAGAAGAAAGAGTGAGGATTTCTCTATTTATTCACATGAGTCAGAAACAAATCCAAACTTCGGAACATCTCAAAAGCACACCAATAAATTGTGCCAGGATTTGAAGAATTACAGTTCTAGTACTGATGATAATAGTTCTATGCTTTAGCTTGATGAAGTCTGAAAGAATTTCAATGTTGAAAAGATGTTCTAACTCCTTCTTAGAGTTGGTGCTCAGAGTCTAAAGGGTTAGGCACACCCTAGCTGTGTGCCAAAAGATGAAATCACTTTTAACATCAGTTTTTGAGTTTCAAAGCAAATTTGCAATATTAAATTGCCACTACTTTGAATTAGTAGCCATAAGAAGAAATAAGACTTCAGATCTAAGGAGCCCTCCAGTCCTGTGTGTAAAATAACCTCACTCCATGCAGCTTAACACTTTACAGCAAAATTAATACAGGGTTAAAGGCAAAGCAGTGTAACTTACAGAAAACAGCAGTGGTAAAACATTCTTTGGCAAATTATTTAAAATGTTCCTAATGCCAATATCAAAGGGTGAGAAAACTTAATAGGCGTGGGAAGAGAAGAGCAATTAAAGGTGTCAAAAGATCCACAAAAATGAGTAACATCCAAGCAACTAAAATAGAACTAGAAAAGAGGTGACGGAGGAAGGAAAAGATGACAGCTCGGAGCAGTAGCCTCCAGGTGGCCATGAGCAAGTGGCTCTGGGTTGGCCCGGAGCCAAGCAAAAGGGGAGGCAACTGGGATGGAGGAGTGAGCTGAGCTGCACTGAGGCCTCAGACTGTGGACCCTCAGCCTGGTGCCCTCCCCTGCACTGCACTCCAGTCCAGACACCTCAGGGGGAAAAGCCAATGGGAAAATCTGTGGAATTAGGAGTTTCTTAATAAAATTTAAACCTTCGTGCAGAGGCAGGATTCTAAAATAGCTTCCAAGGTCTGCATCCCCTGCTGTCCACACCCTGTATCATCCCTGGGACTGCGACTAGGACGGAGTTTCCTTCTGTGATTAGATTTGGTTATGTGGCACCTGGACTTTAAGAAGGGAGTTGATCTTCAGTGGCCTGACCTGATCCCATGAGCCCTTTAAATCTGGGTCCAGCGATCAGAGAAAGAAGAAGTCAGAGAGTGAAAGCAAAAGAGGGATCCCACGTGAAGGAGAGTTTCCATTATTGACCTTGACGATGGAGGGAGCCACATGATAGGGACTAAGAATGGCCTCTAGGAGTCCAGAGTGTCCCCAGCTGACAGCCAGCAAGAGAACAGACCTCAGGCCAACAGCTGTAGGAACTGAATGAATCCCGATGAGCCTGGAAGAGGCCCCCAAGCCCCAGATGGACTCAGATCCTGCCAACGCCTTGACTTCTGTCTTGTGAGACCCTGAGTGGAGAATCTGGTCACTCGCTGTGTGAACTTCTGACCTGAAGGACCCTGAGCTAATCAACTTGCATTGTTTTACGCTGCTGAGTTTATAGTAACTTGTTATGCAGCCACAGAAAACTACCACACTTGCTAAGCTAATTTTATAAAGAAAATGTTTCACTAATAGAATTCATGAAACTCCTTTTCTTTCCTGAGTGCTACTGTGCTGTGACTAGTTCATAAAATATTTAAAATACAAATTTTGTGTTTTAATTGTGCGTTAGCAATCACCAGAAGATATGCGATTAAAAAAGAAAATTCATTGAAACTGATATAGCCATATTCCCTACATTTTAAAAAAGTTCACCTTGAGAATGACATTTTCCTTTGGAAGACACTGTCCAGTTCATCCTGACATTCTTACAACTGTAGACACAGTCACCATATATAAAGGAGATGGAGTATAATTGCATATCAATTTGGCCTTAAAACTTGGGCAACAGAAGGAGAACCCATTAGGTTGTAGCTAGTTACACTTCACCCCATGACTGTTGTTCAGAGACTGCTGCAGGGTGAAGCAGGGTTTGATACACCTGGTGTACCAAGGCCAAGGTGCCCTGTGATGCTGTTTAGTGTGGACTTCACTCTAGAGAGAAAAGCTTCGGTATCACTGCAAAATGCCCACTCCCTCAATAATAAAGCCGATGGCTTACCCTGACCAAAGTATTTCCAAGAGAGCATATGATGTATCTTTCTGGGTTTAGCCCCATACCCCTCATGCTGCTCATTGGAGGTTCTGCCCTACACATGTGGCATAGAGCAATTATCTAGTGAATGGCACTATATAGATAAAAGCCTTTCTGGGTCTTTTGAGTCAATAGTGGAATTGTTTTCTTATAAACCTGTGTTCAAAGCAGATTTGGCTCATTTCTTCTTCCCACTCTTCCAGGATGGAAAGGCAGAAAGAGTACTTGCAGTTTCCACTAGTAGACAGGCATAATAATAATCAAAGAACATGAAACTGAAGCCAAAACCTTTGCCAGACTAAAAGAAACAAATTGCACCGAAAAATCATCCCAGACTTATTGGCTGTTGCAGTGGCAGCTCTTGTTATTGTATTTCTCAGTCCCATCTTTCTGTTTTTCTTATGGCAAATGTCACATTGTTGACTTTCCATCATGTAATGTCAAAAAGAATGATCATTAAGCAACCTTTTGAAAAACAAACATCTTTACTTGGTTTTGAAAGATGTGGAATAAAGGAATTTCTGAAAACGACTTCCCCATGTTTCAATGGTGTGAGCAGATAAAAATATATGTTATTTTGAAAGCTCTGGTTGACTTGTTATAAACTGGTTGCGTTGTCTTTGTGTCAAAATCCTATAAAATGAAGGCATTTTAAAAGCAGGAAAAATACTTTCTGCATGACTGAGGATTGTCACAGAGACTACATGAGGGGCATAGCAGGCATCACTCTGCCACTCGGGGCTCGGAGCCCCACCGAGTGCATCATTCCCAAGTGTCAGGAAGCATCCACTGCTTATGTGCTTTCTTTCTTGAGAAATTTACATGTTTCACTGACCAGCCAGGAAGCGAGTCTTCAGTAGATCTGCTCCCCCACCCACCCCGGAACTAGAGGGAACGTATGGGAGGGCTTTCCCTAACTCTTTTCTCCTCCAGTTAATACCCGTCTCATTGCTCTTACCCAGCTAACTGTGTTCATCTCACCTTTCCTCCTGACTATGAGGGCAGAGAATTCAGACCTGGTTCCTGAGATGGCTCTGTGAACTTTGTTTATTTTCGACCACATAATCCAAAAAGCAAGGATAACATTGAGGGAGAATTCCATCCACTGCATTTTTGTTTATTAGTGAGTCTTGAGACAGTAGTTAACTTGCTGAAGGGGGCACGAAAGAACATTCTCTGGGAAGGATGGACAGGAGGTTGGAGGGAAGAGGAATGCAGAAACAAGGCAGGGAGCTAGCTGGGGCCAAAGAGGCTGACCTGATGGACCACCTAAGGACTTTTGTCTTATTCAAACAACAATGGGAGGCCCCTGAAGGATTTAAGTTTGGGGATAAACGAGTCAGATTTGTGCTTAGAAGATCACCTCTCTGGCTGCAGCGTGGAGAATAGATTAAAGGAAAGAGCAGGGAGCGTAGGATAATCAGTCAGGAGTGTCTTCAGAAAGCCCAGCAAGAGGTGGTATTCCCTTGGACTGAGGAGGTGGTGGGAACAGAGAGAAGTGGCAAGGTTGTAGCTCTCTTTAGGGATTCATTTATATCAACAAGACTGATGACAGACTGACTGAGGCAGACGACAGGAGGGGAGAGGTCATGGAAGATTCCTGGGTTTGGGTATGGTTATGCTATTCCCTGGAACCTCGAACCTTGGAAAAGAACCTTTTTTTTTTTTTAATTTCTTTGTTTTGGATAGAGGGCTTGCGTTCCATTTCGGATGTAGTAAGTTTAGGGTTCATTTTTGACACCAAGTCATGTCTGGCAGGCGTCAACCAGCTGATATCTATATCACCCAGTGAAAAAAAATTAAGAAAATAAGATGCAAATCTAGAAATAAAATTCTATAGTGTTAAGGCAAAAAAATCAGAAATTTGAGATCTCTAATTCAATTCTCAATGTACTCTGTCCAAATACTATAATTTTGTTCTTTATCCAACAAGTTGTGGCAACATTTTAGTTTCTATGACCTTTGAGAGAAAAAACTGATGGTGGTGATAGAGGGTGGGTGGAGCTAGCTCAGAAATAGCTCTGCGGGTCAGACGCGGAAGCAGGAGGCTTGATAGATGAAGGGACTTTTGAGTTATCCGAGATTGCTGAGGGCAATGAGTAATATGGAGCAGGTAAGCTGGTTTGATCCAAACCTCGGAACTGTAACAACCAACAGAGGGAAAGTACAGAGCAAGAGGTAGCTTTGGGAAATCAGATTGTTTCACAGCTTCCTTTGGAAAAATCCCATAGTCCCTCATAGGCTTCAAAGCTTTGGAATATATTTTAACAAATTCTTAAAACAAGGCGAGATGATTTCCTAGAAGAATGCCCTGTAGACTAGGAAAAAAGAAACCAAATTCAAATTCAGTATTGGTCTATATATTGTTGACTAAATTTAAATTCTCTAGTGGTATAATCACACGATCCAGATCTCTACGAGGGAGAGTGACCTTTCTATGAAAATTCTAAAAGGTGAGTTATACATTTGGATCCTTTCCTTTTCGGTCAAAAATGCACTTTTAAGAACTTGTAAATCTGGTAAAATAACATTTTTCCTTTACATTTAAAATCATCTCATCAATTAAAACAAAGGAAAATTAGAAAATAGAGTTTGTCAAATGTGATTTTTTTTAGTGAAAATTTATTTGTTTATGTATTTATTAAATCAGAGAATGAAGGAAGCAGGTAGAGAAAAGTCAAATGTTAACTAAAGTGTGAAAGAATGATTTGAATTATTTCAACTAAACTAGGCATTCTGTGACATCAAATATCTTGCAGACTATATAAAATAAAATTTAAAGGTAAAATAGGTGTTGATCTTCAGGGCCATCTAAGTACATTTTTCTTGTCCTACGCGAGAGGCAGGGGCCTCTCGTGGTATCTGAGAGTTGCCGTGTAGCTGACAAAGGTTTCTCCTGGGACGGGGTGACCCGCTCTCCAAAGGTAACTCTCTCTCATAGACATGGAGGCCCTTGACTTTCTCTGAGGCCTCACAGAAACTTGTCTATTCTATCCAACAAAAGTTATAACTGATGCAATTATTAATAATCAATAAACCTAGAAGCAAGATATTGTTTGCTGTGGCCAAGTTTCAGTAGCAAGAGAATCATACTTTCCTAGGACTAAGTGGTTTACATAGTGTGCACAATAGTTTTTTGTGGAAGTGAGCACAGTTTCAAAAAGTGTATAAAAATGTAAAGAAAGAGCTAGAAGAGTATGTTCCTCTTCTTTTCTGGAAGTTGTCCTTCTCCTCCTCTCCCCAATTTTCCTTCTCTGACTTGACTTCGGCGTAATCTTTTTCTGGCATTTGCTCTGTTCAAGAATCCCATTGTTCTCAGCATTCTTTTCTTTCAAATCACCTTCTCCTGTCTCCTTTCAACTGAAACTACAACCTCTTCCTTCAGCCCAGTGGCTTCCTAGGTAAGACATGTGTCTGACTAATTGGCTAAATATAGGTGCCCCTGCCGAGCTGGTAGCTTTCTTTAAAGGATTCTCAGTGGTGTTCTCTTAGCCACTTGTCTTTCCTATTTAATCTTTTTTTTTTCCTAATAGAAAATGCTATGCAAGTCTTATTCTGGTAGAATGATTAGTTACACAAGAAAATGCAGCAAACTTTCCCCTGAGAAACATTTAGGATACCCTAGTTGGAAGAATTTCCTCTTTACTTGAAATACATATCTCCCTTCACAGTGCCTCTTTGGCTCACAGCAAAGCCGATTCTCTCCTCTGGCCCAAGCAGGTGGCCGTTAGTTCCCCGGATGAGAGTTTGAGCTCCAGAGTCAAGCAGACCTGAGTCTGACTCCTCCTCTGCTGTTCACATGCTCTGTGTTTTGTGGCAACTTACCCAACCTAGCCGAAAGCCAGTTCCCTCACTGGCACAATGGGGACAATACGAAGGTCCTCTAGGATCGGCGAATGGTTAGTACTGTGTTCCCAGCACATCTGCAGGGTCTTCTGAATTTTGGCTAAAAAAACAAGATGCATTGTGTGCTCCTTGGCGAAGTGGAAGTATCTTTACCATGCCTTCTAGTCGCAATAAGAATGAATGAGCTCTAGGTTCGAGTGAATGTGTTTTTGTCCTAAGAAAATTCTCTTCTCTTAAATTGAATGTAGAAAGAAGCACTGAGTAAAGTTTAGGGATTTCAAGATGTTTCTTAGAGGAAATTTTGTAATCACACTTCTTAGAAATGAAAAAAAGAAAAAGATACATCAATACAGTACAAATTTGGACCATGCTTAAAATTAAGTCAAACACTCAGTTAAATATTTCTGCCCTATGAGAAATATTTCTCCAAAATATTACATCTATTTTGATTACTGTTTAGATTGCTTAGCATAATATTTAATATATAACATGTAACAATGAGTGGCTGTACTTTATAGTGGAAAACTTAACTCATTTTGTTATATATTCATCACACGTGTTAGTTACATATTTGTTTTATATATGTATACTTGTTAATATAGAATTATTTACAAAAAATCTTTTCTGGTAGTTTTGGGATGTGAGAGGAGGAGTGTTCCTTTTCTCCTCACCTCCCAAAATATTTACTGAGCACTAGCAGGCATACAGGCAGATTTGACTATGGTGACTGTTGTAGATAGTTGAAATGACTGTATTAAGCCACCTGCTCACCCACTACGTAAAATCATGACCCCAAAATTACGTTTCCCAGTGGCTTTGAACTGCAAGATGCACACTTGTCTTCCATGAAGGAACTGTTCAACCATTTGGTCAAAGTTGTCAGTAAATACAGCGATGTGTTATCATTCATTTATTCGCTCACTAAATTTACTATGTAACTATGATTTTTTAGCCATTTTGCCAGGTTTTATATATGTAGACATAAACGTCCTATTGAAACTGTTCGTTTCAGTTCTTCGTTTCTTATTGCAGAGATAGGTTGGGTGTGTCAATATTCGGTTCCATGTGTGTGTGTGTGTGTATGTGTGTAGGTGTGCACAATGGTTAGGAAATGACCTCTTAATAAATCCACATTTTATTTACATGGGCTTTAAAGTGATTTAGGAGATATGTGTGCGTCTTATATAACATAAATATTATATACAAATATATAAATTTATATATAAATATCTAGAATATAAATATATGTATTTATTTATACATATTTCAGAGCTTCAAGTGGATGCAGGTTGATTTGATGTATCGTGCTATATAAATCTACCTCCTCCAGCCAAGGTTGTGGGCTCCTCAGATGGCTTGGCAAACAAGAGGTTAACGGAGAGGGAAGAACAGACAAAGTAAATAAAGTCAGTTAATTGCAGGAAGCAGTTGCACAGCAACTGCAGCCAGGGAAACAGTTCTCAAGTAGCAGCCAATCAAACAGGAGGATGAGTTAACCAGGAAGTGCTTGCTTCCTCCCTGTGTGCCCTCCCCGCCCACCGTTGTTCTTCTTTCTGTCCTCTCCCTGTCTGTCTCTCTCTGTCACTCTGTCTCTTTTCTTTCTCTCTCTGCCTCTCAGTCGCTCTCTCTTGTCTCTGCCTCTGCCTTTTTTCTCTACATGCACGCTAAGACATATTACACGTCATGGTTTGAAGAAGCAGACGAGGAACCCTTAAATATTCTATCCTCTCCAGTTCTTTGCCATTGCCTAGACTCAGTGTTCATGCAAGATAAAGTTGGCTGCATGCTTCCCTGCCCTAGCACTACCGCCAGGTGAGCACAGGGCCTGCCCTGAATGTGACATCACGATCCACGGAAGCTATATTGTATCAATACAGACTCCAACGTAGATATTAAGGTAACTTGATTTATGATAGAAAATGAGATGGGTGCTATAGACTGTACCAGACAGTGACTGGCCCACCATTTATTTTTCCTTTATTCCATATAATAAATTCTATATTAGCTATTCTTTGAAAAAGGACATTTGATATCAGAGTTCTGATTAGGCTTTTAATTTTTACAGAAGAGGTGTGTTGGCCTAAAGCCTAGAAGACTCCTATTATTTTTTTTGTCTTTCAAAGCTGGGACTGGCAGGGGATTTCCTAGTATTAATTAATTAACTCCAGGCTCTTTTGGCAAAATGCCTCGAAAGGGATGGCATGTCCTGAGTGACCCTCATGTGTACTTTATGCCAGTGATCATTAAACTCGCAAAATCGTCTCACCTGGTTCCTTAGGACATTGAATGAAGATAACAAGAATAATAAACTTCATATTAACATAAAGGAAATATTAATCTACTAGACACATAAAGAAAATGATGTAAAATTCCTTCTGGATCCTAGGGCAAATGCATATTTTAAGATCATTTTTAATGTTTGCCGTCCATGATTCAATAAAAGTCCAGAGAGGAGCAGAGTTCTGTTACACTCAATCATTTACACAACATGCAAACACACAAGACAAAGAGCCTTTGTAGCAGACTGTTACCCCTCTAGCACTACACCAACAGGCACTAGTGGAATAGCCCACCGTTAGCCAGGAAAGCAGGCTGTTCATCCTTTTAGATACGGAGAAGTGGACATAGTGATATTTTGCAACCTCTTTAAGCCTCTGGGGAAGCATTAATAGAAATGGGATTTGAACTCAACCTTCTTGGTTTTCTTAGAGAGTTTAGGATTTCATAAACAAGGAACGTTCCTAGAGAAGACCCTTTTCTGCCATGAATACATATATTTAGAGATGCTAAAGGCTGTATGATGTCTCCACGAGGCCTATGCCCACAAAGAGTAAGAACTCTACTCACACCTTTAACTCAGCCGTTTCTTACCATTCCCAACAAACACAAACACACATACACACTTACACACAGAAACACAAATATGTACACCCATAGCATCCCTCTAAAACGATTCTCCTATTTTTTTACTCATTGGAATGTGTTCTGTGAGAGGAAGAAAGCTAAGTTAATACCAAAATAAAAAATGAATTGAAATAAATGAATAATTAGGGCACAAAAGGCGACATTAAAGAAGTGATGGAATGTGGGAAGGGAAAGTTCTGTTTTATGAACTAGCTGCATTACAAGTTTCAATGTGAATGACTGAGTGCTTGGGGGAAAGCCAAGCCCCCAGACAGATGTGACACGTCCCTGACTCCGCAGACTGAAACTTCTCCTGTTTATCAGTAGTTAGTCTGGCACACTTACATCTGTTCTCAGTCCACTTGCTGAAAAATGCTGGTATTTTTTTATTGGAAAAACAGAAATATAAGTAATCTTTCAAAGGCTTGCTTCTTTATGATGATTTTGTTAATTGTTGTCATTCTTAGGGGTATTTGAAGTGACATATGTGCCGGGATAATTTTGTATATGGTGCGCTGGAGGGCTAAGTGCTAGTGAGTGTGTGCCGCAGGGGATTACTTAACAAGGCTGGGGTGACAGAGAGCTTGTGTGGTCATTAAAAATCTTTAGGGGTTTTGTAAATTCTGGAGGGGTGAATACCATGTGCTGAATTGTGGATGTGAGCCATGGTACACTTTCTCTCACAATAGCAGTCAATAAATGCCAGTTATTATTATCACCATTATTACTGATAGATGGAGTGAGAAGTTATCTCAGGGAGCAAACCTATATTGAGCACCTACTCTGTCTAAGCCTCACGACCAGGTGATGAGGATGCTTTGTCCTGTTGGTGCCATTTTACATATAACAGGTTATGTAGTTTGGCCAGGATCACCTATTAATAAGTTCTTCTTTTGTTCCTACTACTCTAGGTTGCTCACCATTGAATAGGTCAGAAGACAGCAAAATTGTTGAGACTTAATTAGTGCAGTGTTGTATGTCTGCACTTTATATGTGCGATGCAAATTTAGTCATAAACCAAGAATAGGTGAATACTCAGAATTACCCTTGCTGGGGCTATTCTCTCACTTTGCTGAGGCTATAGGATGCACTTTAGCTTTGTTTTCTTGAGTTAAGATTATTCTCACATTCTTGCAAGAAAACATTACTATTCCCATTTTCCAGATAGCATATGGGTACACATATCCATGTCAGTTATAAAGCCCATCGCAAAAACAAGCTCTCCACGCATGAATTAATGATCACGGCTGAGTCTCCTATTGAGTTTTCCTACAGAGGTATTTCAGGGGCCTGAATCATAGCTAAAATGGAGTGCCTTTGTGTGTGCTCTGTAAGAGGGAGGTATTGCATTGAAGCAAGTGCTGGCTCAACTTCATGATGAGAAACCTGGATACTGATGGAGCTTAGCTTTGATTGGATTCTGGAACTTATTGCACTCAGCTGGGTGTAGTCCAGCAACTGGGTGGCACTGGCAGAGGGAGGCCTGCTTCTGCAACAATTACTGGTCAATTGCAAGTGATTATAATGGCACCGTGTCTAAAACAATATGGAGAAAAATGCTGCCTGGAAAACATGAAGCAGTGGTGCTCTGCAACGGAATGAGCAAGTTGCTGAGCATATCAGAGCAAGAAGAGATTTTGGAAATTTGAGTTGCTATTCTAGACCACAGGAAGATGGCACTTTAAGAAAAGTCTCCGTGGTTTATTTTCTTCTCCTTAGGCAGGTGGAACCAGGCCCAGTGGGTTCTACACACACCATCTCTCTTGGTGAGTGGAGATGGCTGGACAGAATTCAAGAAAGAGCAGGACTATCCAGTCTTGCCATGTGAACCAATCCAAGAAATAGGAAGAGCCGACAGAAAGTTTCTTACTGCATCTAACTTCACCTCCACCCACGTGAGGCACTCCAGTGGTATGCAAGAATGCAGACTCCCAGGAATGACTACAGTAGGAAAACATTCCTGGGATGCCTATGAGTAAATGCTGGATAGACTTGACCAATAGATAGTTGCTCTGATATTTGCAGATCACATAGTAGAGTTACCTATCTTTGCCTTTATGACCTTTCCTGTGTGTGAGTGATTTGGCCACAAGGTTACAATCAACTGTGGACCAGGCAACTATAATATTGAGCCCAAATGGAGGCTGGAGGGCTCCTTCCCCAGTAGCAGCCCTGAGCATGGCTGCAGTTTCCCTGGAATGCTGCCTCTCTCACTTCCCAGGAGCACTACTTGGACTTGGCCTGGGTCAGTGAACTCTTCATGGGCTGTTGATTGACTGTACCAGCCCATGTGATGGTTTCCTTACTCCTGTGAGAAATTGTGACATACTCACTCTTGGCAGTCACCATCTCAGGCGTTAAATCATTTCCCTCAAATTTCCCGAGTTCTGACACATATAATGGGCTTGGTGGGGGATTTGCAATAATTCTTTTTTGGTATTTATGAAATCATGCAGCTCCCTATGGCTTTTGGGCCTTTAAGCTGCCTTTCAGATATCCCTCCCATAAATTTTCCGTGATTATCACTTCCCAGCTTGAAAATATACATCTTTATGCATTGTTAATGGGACAAAGGAGGCACCATTGACTTTGCCTTATGTTATTGAATTTGTAATATGTCTATCGCCTCACCTGGCTAAATATGTAGTTAGCTAATGGCCATTTCAATACAGAATGAGTTGCATAACTATGCATCTTTCATTATTACAAATGTGAATCCTGTGGTTCTACCCAATTGTATAAACCTTAATACACTAAACCAAAGGTCACACCAATGAATGTTTTCTACATGGTGGAACCTAGAGTTGCCAGAACAGTCTTGCTTTTAGCATTCCATGCCTCTGTCTATAATAAATTCTCTCATTTTCAGTTCTTGTAAACTCCCTCTGTCTTTTCCCCTACTGCTCTGTTGAATCCAGTTGTCATCACTGTGGAAATGGGACTAGATGGTAAGATCGAGACTTTCCAATCAAATTTGAGCCTTGTTTTTGGAATTTATACTGCACTGTTAGAAACATAAACAGTTGGAAATATGTCTGTGTATTTTGAGAGGTATAGGTGTTTCTGAAATGTTGTCTGTGCTTTGTATTTTTATACATATGGCCCCAGGTAACTAAGGATGAGAGTCTGAAGTCAGGTTAGGATTCAAGCTAAGGTTTTATGACAAAATGTCTAGGTATTCTTTACAGCTATCTCAGAAGCAGTTTAGTGCTTCTATCCTGACATATTGAAAAGAAACATTTGAGAGAAATTTAAGGTTTTTTGAGACTTCCAACAACAAGTGTTACGTGGCCAGCTGCCAGTTGTGCTTATTTAATCTATTTGGGAAGTTGAGTGGCCTGTGTGGACTTTTTCTTTTGGGACCCCCAATTATTCCTAACTGAGGATGGGTAACAGCAGAAAAGGGATTAGTAGTGCAGAATCCTGTCTGGAAAGAGTCTGGGCAAAGATTCCTAGCTAATGGTATCTGGGAATAGGGAAATTAAAGAACTGTAGAATTTTGTATTTGAATTTTAAGATAAAGATACTGAAGACCAGAAAGGTCACTCCAAGCTTAAAATGCAAGGGCATTATTCTTTGTCCTCTTTTTACTGTTTTCTTTTTGAAAATTACATTGATAGTAATTTATTAGTGTGTATAATAATACACAAACGCCTTGTTCTAATTAAGCATTCAGGATGCATAACTATAGTACTTGTAGGGTATATATCATTCTTAGGTATAGTAATGCAGAAATTAACCACTCTTAGATTAGATCCAATGCAAACATATTAATTTCTGTTCTATGTTAAGCAGTACGAGATCAGGCGCTTACAGATTCTTTAGTCAAGAATGTTGAACTAATTCTCTTTCAAATGCTCTCTACAGGACTTTCCTATTTCTATCAGTGGTGCCATCATTTTCTCAGTTACTCAGGGTTGGAACTACTTCAAATTAGACATTAAATGTTACAGTGATTTCTTTGTACTATTCTTTATCGTCTTTTTCCTGTTTTCTTTCTCTGTACCCTATTTCCACCCCTACATTGAACCTCTGCTATTGTGATCATCTCCTACTTATTTCTCTGCCTCTTTCACTGTTTCTTTGCCTCACAATTTGTTCTGAACATTGCAGGCTGATCAATCTTCATAAAGTAAAGTTTGATCATGCCACTACTGTCTTTAAAATTTCTATTGGTTCCCTGTTGCTTAAAAATTAAGACCTATGGCCTTAGACTGGCATTCAAAACTTTAAAAAAATTATGTCCACCTTAATTTTCCAAACTTATTTTCTAGTGCTTTCACAAAAGAGGCCTAGATTACTCTTTTGGATCATACATGTCTGGGCTTTAGGTCCAGTTTGATCACATATCAGTTTTACTATTCAGACAAGCTACATCGTCTCTATAGTTAGTGCATAAAAAAGAGATGATAGAGCTAGTTCTAAGTAATACAACTGATATGTGACAAAATTGGACTTAAAGCCCAGATCAAATGGAGCATCTGTGGTCAAAGTAAGTGTGGGAGTCAAGACCTCTAGCTTCTTGGCCTCTCCTGGCTTCATATGAATATTTTTAAAAATTCATTATTCTAGACACATTGCTTTGGTGTCTAGAACCCAGCTCTTTCCCTCCTGTCCATAGAATTACAGCCTCAAAATCATTTTGTGGAATGTGATTCTTGGCCAGGGATTCCTTCAAGGAGCTGTCTCTCAGGAAAACTGTGACTCACTGCTCCAGACCCCGATGCGATGCCCAGTGCATCCTCGGTGTTTGAGAAATAGCAGTCGATTGATTAGGAGTAGCTACTGAATCCTTTGGTGGCAACAGATACAAGATTTTTAAGATGTTCAATGACACACCAAATCATTGACTACAGCTATCAGTATTGTTTTAAAGTAATTCTTGAGAATGGATATTCTTTTTGCCTGAGGATATGACAACTATGATGGGTCAGTTTTTAACAAAAATCAATTTGATTACAAAGGTGATTCTGTGTTCTTCAGCTATTAAGACAATTAGTGCTATTAGTGCTCTATTTGATTTACTCTACTGGAAAGAAATGCCTTCAGGTAAAGGAGCAAGGCACAATTTGTAATCACACTGGACTGTGCCTCTGAACCAGCAGAACAAGTAGTTAATACTTAGGAGGTACTGGGTTGGATGGCATTTTATGGAAAAGAGAGTGTCAAGAACTAATGCCATTATGTTATCTTTATATTAATTTATTCTTTCGTGTATAATTGAAGTTGTTTTAAACTTTGATTAAAGTTTGTTTTGATTACAAAGTTTGACTTTGATTAAAGTTGTTTTAATATAAAGAAAATTAATCAGATATTGGTGTCACAATTTTTATAATTTTATTTTTGTTTATTGTACATATAGTAAATGAGAGCCATTAAGAATGTTCATTAAGGCTGTTTGTTGCAAGTTACATAAATCCAATCTGAATGAACTTAAGTGAATAAAAACGGGAGAAGAAACTGTGGGAAGAGTATTTGAATATCTTATAAGGCAGCTAAGCCACAGAAAAGATGAGGACAGTAGGAAGAACTGAAGACAGACTCACATGTTGCCAAGACTTTCTCTGCCTCCTCCCACCCCCATACTGGCTTCTTAAGTCTCTCTCATTACAGAATAACTTTTTCCAAAAATTTCAGAGAACAATCCTAATTGGCCCACCTTTGTTAGTTGCCCACTTCTGATTTCTCAACAGTGCCAAGAGAACAGCATCACACTGCACAAAATGGTGCTCCCACGGTAACCATATGGGTGGGAGGGGAGAGCCCGATGCTAGGAACAAAAGCAGTGTGTTTAGTTTAATAAATTCTAAAAATATGGCTTTAACCTAATTATTTAGGAGTTGATAGAGAAGTTCTGTTTAGTGGATGAAGACTTAGAAACAAAGAACCTCTTTATTCTGTTTAGTGGAAATTCTACTGATATATTTTGACTGTCATGACGTCATTATGAGGACCCACTTTCATTGTATAAATTTGTATAAAGAATTTTAAAAAAATATTTATAAAATGTATTAAATTTTGTTGACTTAGTTATTTAAATTTTTTTTTTGGCTACTGTTTCTGAGGAGAATTGTGAAACTCATAAATGATGTAGTTGGTGACTTGTATTGACATCACTTTGTGATTCTAGAAACACAAAAAATAAGCTCGCTGCTTAACAGGAGACAATAGGAAGTTCTCCTTTCACAACTGTTTGCAGCTGACTCCCACCCAACTCAACCCAAAGCAGCACAACAAACAAACAAAATTAAAAAAATACTGTGTCAATGGTGTAGATTATTTAAATAGTGATGGATTTATAGATCCTTTAGAATTTTTACTAGTTTTCATCATCAAAATATTTCATGCTGACAGAAAAGTTTAGATAAAACTAGAACTAATATTAAATGCACACTACCCAGATATAAAAATTGTTAACAATTTGTCAGATTTCTTTAGATCTTTGTTTCCTTAAGAAATGAAATGGTCTTACACAGACCCAGCCTCCTCTCGGCTCCTCGCAGATCCCAGCTCCCTGTCTCCCTCCCAAAGGTAATCCTCAGTTTGAAATGAGGATTCTCTGCCAAAGTTTTTATATTTTCCCTACATGTGTACATAAATATGAACAATATATGGCACTATTTTTATGTGACTTCGGAAATTTGCCTCATTGGTAGCATACTAAAGGGATCTTCGGCAACTTGAAATTTTTTCATTCCATATTATGTTTACTAAATATAAACGTATTGAAACATGATGTCACAAGGAAAGTTAGCCAATTGTTTCACTTTTTGCTGTATTCCCTGGTATGTCTCTATTGATGAGCATGTCTTTATTTCCCTTCATACAAATACCGTGGTATGAACATCTGCGTGGATATCCTTAGTGTACTGTCTAGAGTTTCTCCAGGCCATATCTCCAGCTGCTGAACTGATGAGCCTTTGGGTATACATCTCTTTAACTTTGCAAACCATGCCAAATTGTTTTCAAAGCTGTAATTTACAGCAGTGTCTGAGTTTCTTTGTTCTGCATCCTCACCAACATTTGGTATTGTGATACTTTTTAACGTTTGCAAATCTGATAGTCTCATTGTGGTTTCAGTTAGCACTTTGCTGATTATTAGGGAAATTTAGCATCCAATTTTTCAAATATTTAGGTGTCTTCTTGAGTGAACTGACTGTTAATATCCTTGCTTACTCTTTTAAAAATTGGATTGTGTGTGTGCATGTGTTTATTAATTTGTATGAATTCTTTATAAACTCTGAAAAAGAATTCTTTGTATTCTATACGTTTTGCATCTATCTTCTTCCAGCATACAGCTTAAGTTTTTATTTTTAAATTAAATTTTATTTACATATGTTAAAAAACTCAAGCGTACAAAGATGTACAGTCTCCTTCCCATCCTTGTCCTCCAGCCCTGCCACTTCCTCCCCAGAGTCTGCCTGTAAGATTAGTTTCTTGAATGGCCTCCCTAAGATACTCTTTGCATATGAGTGTACCTACATACGTAATTCTTTCTTTTTTTACACAAATTATGGCAAACCATACAAACTGTTTTATACTTTCTATTTTTATCTAATATATCTTGAAGCAAAATATTTATAGAGTATGTATGTGATGTTTTAAAATTTGTCCCCCAAATTTTCTTGACATTCCTTTCATTGAGAGGTGGGGGTTCTATGTCCTCTCCCCCTTGAATTTGGGAGAGTTTGTGACTGCTTCAACCAATCAAGTGTGGCTGAAGTGATACGATTTGACTTTCAAGGCTCAGTCGGAAAAGGCCATGCAACTTCCACCTTGTCTTCCTGAAATGCTCACTCTATGGGGAGGCCAGTTGCCGTGGAAGAAGTCTGTACTCTGAGACCACCATACTGGAGAAGGCACGTGCAGGTGCTCTGGTGAAGAACCCCTGAGGATTGCCAGCCCTGTGAGTCCAGCCCATTGAACCTGCAGGTGAGGCCATCCCCAGCCAACATCTAACTGGCACCTGTGAGAGACCCCAGTTGAGAACTGCCCAGCTGAGCCCTCTCTGAATTTCTGGCTGACAAAATTATCAACCACATAAAATATTTGTTGTTTTATACTACTAAGCTTTGGAGTAGTTTGTTACACAGTACTAGTAACCAGAACAATTAGTATAGAGCAAAATAGAATTTATGGCAAAAAAAGTTTTTTTAATTATAAAAGAAGATATTTCATAACAATAAACTGAAAAAGAGAAACATGTTTTAGACACATATTTATGCATCAAAAACATAAATCTGGAATATGCAAAGAAGAAATGGAGAAAACTGCAGAAGAAATCCATAAATCCACAATCATAATAGAAGATAAACATTTCTCAGATAATAACAGACCTAGTAGACAAAAACCGATAAGAATTTAGAGGATTTGAGTGACATGTTTAACTAGTATATACCTATATACACAAAAACGTTTTGTAGCAAATAAAAGTGAATATGTATTTTTTTCAAACACACATGACACACTGACAAAAAAATTGACAAAAATCACATCCTGCTTAAGTAAAATTTTCCACAAATAAAAAAATTAATTACATACAGACCACTTTCACTGGCAATTAACATGAATGTAGAAATCTACAATAAAAATGTGGTCGAAATCTGCATATACCTAAGATTTCTAAATAACTTTTATCATGAGGAAAGTCAAACAGAGATGACAAACCATGTAGAATTAGAAACAATGAAACTCTATGTATTCAATCCTGTAGAATGTCACCAAATTAGAACGCAGAGGAGAAGTTTATAGCCTTAAATGAATCTATTAGGCAAAAAAGATTGAAAAATAAATGCACCAATATTTTATTTTGAGAGCTTTTATTTTAGAAATTAAACATATAATTCCAAAAAAAGTGAAAAAAATGATGACAGAGTGAGAAAGAGGAGGGTTGAGCAATGTGTTAATTTCTAAGGGCTGATGTAACAAATTACTGCAAACTGAGTGGCTTAAAGCTACAGAAATGTATCCTTTCACAGTTCTGGAGGCCAGAAGTCTGACATCAAGGTGTCAGCAAGGTCATGTCCCCTCCAGAGGTTCTGGCAGAAGATCCTTCCTTGTTTTTTCCAGCTTCTGGTGGCTCCAGGCATCCCTTGACTTGTGGCAGCATGGCTCCAAACTCGGCCCCTGTCTTCACATGGTCTTTTCTTCCGTGTCCAAGTCTTCTCTTTTCCTCTTATGTCTCTTGTCATTGGACTTAGGGCCCAGTTGGATAATCCAGAATGATCTTATCTGAAGATCCTTAAATTAATTACATCTACAAAGACTCCTTTTTCAAATAAGATCATATTCACAGCTTCTGGGGCCTAGGATGTAAACGTATCCTTTTAGGGGGCTACCATTCAATCCACTATAAGCAATAAAATCAAAAGATGGCTTTCTAAAATACTAACCAAATTCACTAAATTAAGAGATTAATTGAAGTTCAAATTAAGAGAATACTTGCAAAAACTTAACACTCACTCATGATAAACATTCTTTGTGAGCTGGAAAGAAAAGAAATCTTTCTTAACTTGATAAAGGGCATCTTCCTACATTCCCAATCAGGGCGATACTTTAGAAAAATTCCTGTTCCAGTAAAGAATGCTCGCTCTCACCAGTACTTTCCCACGTGGTCCTGTAGATCCTTGGTAATATAGTAAGATGAGAAGAAGTTTTAAGATGTAAACACATTGAACAGGAGCTGTATTGTACTGCATATGAGATGGCCACTGACCTAGAAAGCCAAATAGAACTGTGACCAACTCTGAAAAGAAGACATTAGCAAGGAAAAAATTATTAGCTTTCCTCTACATAGGTGATAGCAACTTAGGAAATGTAATAGAGGAAAAAGAATATGTTCAAAATAGTAACAGTAAGTATAAAGAGTCTATAGTAATACTTAACCAAAATAACTGTAGTCTTTTTGGAGAAAACTATAAAAAATTAATGCAATCCATAAAATTAAACTTAAATGAATGTAGAGCTATATCACATTCATGGGAAGGCTCAGTATTATAAAACTGTCAATTCTACACAAATTATAAAAAGTTTTGAAAACACTATAAAGTTTGCTGATGTCAAGAGTAGGTGAGGATAAGCACAGAGCTGTCATGTCCTGTTGAGGGAGCCAAGCCAGCAGAGGCCCCTGGGCAGCATTTGGGCAGTAACTGTTAAAATGTAAAATGTGCATACCCTATCACCTGGAAATTCTACTACCTGCTATTTACTCTCAAGAAACGCTCGCACATGAACATTAAATATGACGTTCAGACCACCTAAATGACCATCATTAAGGGAACAACCGAAAAATAAGTGTTAGTGTATTCACACACTGAGACTCTAATTAGCAATTTAAAGTTGACATGTGTGATCTATATGTATATGCCAGTTAAAACATTTCAGTTGTGGAATATGTGCTGTCTGTTGCCATTCTCCTAAAAAACACAAAACACCACAATCATTCTTAATGGGTCCATCTATATGTATATAAATAAGTAAAGAAGGTTCTGGAAGGTACACACCAGACTATTCATAGTGGTTATGTTTCAGAGTGATGTCAAACTTTAGTATTATCTGTAATTTTAAAAGGAGGATTTATTCTTGTTCAACTTGAGTACTTAAAAAATAATAAAAGAAAGAACAAATAATGAGGATACATACGCCAAGAAAAACATGGGAAAGATTTTTAAGTATAAAGATGCAAATTTAAATTTTCTTGAAAGGAATAGCTAATTTGCAGTTATTTATATAAACAAACATTTATTAGCACTACTCTATTCTGGGTACTGTCCTAGGTTTTTAGCATCAGGGATAAAATAGGTAAAAGGTTAGAAGCTTTTGGAGCTTAATCTTTTTGTGGGAGAAAGCTGGAAGTAAAGTAATAGTGAGTTAATTGAAGAGAGTGTTGGAAGATGATGAGTGCTGTCGACAAACAATCAAACAAGGCAGGTTGAGGGAGATGGAGAGGTGCAGTTTTCAGTAGACAGGTCCAGGTAAGCCTCACTAAAGTTCGACATGAGCAAAGGTGTGGAAAGGTGAAGGAGTCCGCCGTGTGAATATCTGCAGGTTAGTGATGGGATTCATTTCCCAAGGTTGGTGGTTAAACGAGGGATTGTCACATGTGTTTAGAATGCACTGTCTTGACATTGAAGCCTCTTGATAAACTCTCTCCTCTATTTAATACCACATCAGAACAGAGGGTCACCGTGGAAGTGTGGCAAGGCCTTATTGATTCCCTTATTGAATAGAATCCATTTTATTTCTATATAAGGGTAAAATAGAAAATAATTAAACACTACTTTGACCATTTCAGTATATTTTACTCTAGATAAGCAATGTAGAATCAGAGCATTGGCCGTATACAAAAGAGGAAAAAAGAGGCCTTTTCAAAATGGAGACTGTCATCCGCATTTGGGTTTTATGAAAAGTGGTTAGAAGCCTGCCGTCAGCACCTCCACATGAGCCAGTGGAGGCCGGAATCTGTGTCCCTCTCTCCTGCCCTTCTTGCCCAGCTTCACTCTGCTTCAGAAAATGAGGTCTGGACCACTTAGTAAGATCCCACCTGTTTTAAAATCAAGGCGGGCTGGCTTTCTCAGGGGTCAGGATGCTCTCTGTGAGGTGGATATAATGGATGTGCTGATCCCTGGTGCTCTGGGCTCTGGAGAGAGGACCCAGGCAGAGAAAAGACAGTTTCGCAATATGTGGGAGGGGAGACACAAACGGGGAAGAGTGGCAGGTGAATGCTGGGCCATTCGGGCTCTGGGTGGCACTGGGGAGGATTCTAGGTGCAGATGGGGCCGGAGAATAATGGAGGCCATGTTGTCTAAATAAGAGTCATAGGCACAGAGAGGAGAAGCTCGATCACGACGTGTGACGTACACAGAATCAGGACCTGAAGCAGGATTTGTGTTCGTTGCACCTGCTCTGGGTTAGCGCTAGTTAACTGAGTTTGAGGCCAGGAGCTTTGGATGGTCTAAAGGAAACCAGGTACAATACTTCATTCAGGAACTGAGGCAGGCAGGTGACGCCTCTGATGTGACTTGCCCCGTCATAGGGGCAGAAAATTCCTTCTAGATCCAAAGGGCTGAGCACATGGAAGGATGTCATATTCTCTAGATCTGTATCCCTATCCACTCACCAACACTCAGTGCCTGTGTCCGTTTTCTGGAAGCACACGCTGTGGTGGTCTTCAGGAGCAGGTGCTTAGAGAGTTAGGAGTGCACGAGGTTTATTGGGAATTAAGGGCCGTGAAAGAAAAGGGTGAGGAAGCAGGATAGAGCAGGGAGGGCTTCAGACCGCAGCGCAGCCCTCATTCAATCCAGAGGGCAGCTGTAGAGCAAGGATTGCCTACTGGCAAAGCCCAAAGCTCCGAGGAAGGCAAGTAGCCCTGTGTTGCTGCAGCCTGGAAGAGTCTGGCCTTGGCTGGAGAGCTGAGGTGGATCCTGAAGGCGGTCACAGTGGAGCTGTCAGCTCTGGATTGCACTTCATGAGGCTGAAAAGGAAGCTCTTTCTTGAGGGGAGAGTTGAGCCACTCATCCCTGTGTGGTATGTCTCCACTTCTCTATCTGCAGTTGGGGAGCAATACCCCGGGGTTCCAGTGGTCTTCATTTCTAGGCAGACACTTTGAAGAGGAAGGTTAGCGGGAGGAACCACAGCTCAGGGCAGCGAGGATCCATTCTCGGTTCCTCTGAGCCTCAGCTGTCACTCTGCCAGTCTGAGCTGCTTACCCAATGATGTGACCCAATTCTCCATCCTGAGGCATCTGAGCCCGTGCTAACCACACGCTTCTCAGGCCAGGGCTGCCGCACGTGTCCCTGCATGGTATCAGTGGGCAAGGAGTGCCCAGATGTGCCCAGGTAGACGAATCCCACACATATTCCTCTTGCCCCAATCTATAAACCAGCTTGGGCTTTTTCCCTCCTTGGAGGTCATTCAGCTGGACACCACCCTGCTTGACCCCCGTACAACCATAGGTCAGGCTGGGGCAGGGGCCCTGGATAACTTGTAGATGACGTGGATTTGGGCTGCCTGCTCAAACAGCTCACCTGTGCCCTCAGGTCTCCCTCAAGGTCAATTCCAGACGTTCCAGTTTCATCTTTGGAAGGGCTAGTGCTGGACAGTACAGCTTGATGACCTGGTGGGTCTTCAAGGACCCAGTTCATGATGCGCAGTGCAGGACGCAGGTACCTGGGAACACATGGCAAGTGGGCCTCTACCAGGGTCTCGTGGTAGCACACCAGGAGCTGTTTTTCCCACGCACGAAGTTCTCTGCTGTGGACAGCATGTCCGTGCTCCAGAAACCCAGGGGCTGGGCTTGTGTTTCTTCCCCTGAGACTTGACATAAGCTGCACAGGGCATCTTTTTTCACCACTGACACCTCCAAGATCGAGGGAGTCTACAGCTCATATGACTGAAGCAGCAAGGCTGCTGATACCAACCCAGAACTGCTGCAGAGCTGTGTTCTTCTCCAGGCCCCACTCAGAGCTGGCTGCCTTTCATGTCAGCAGGTGTATGGGCTGGATCAGCATTAAATAAATATTGTTGTTTGTTCCCTGTGAATGGTGTTTCTGATCCTCTTTTCTGATTCGGATAGAGAAGATTGCACGTCCTAAATCAATAGCCATATATCATGTATCTGAGGCCATATTTATCTGCTCTAGCAAAGACACTCCAGGATCCCTCTGGTTTCTGTAGGATCCATCCTGGTGAGCTGAAAGGAGATACGATAGGGAATACCATGCTGCATCCTTGAGATTTTCAAGAGTGGCACTGGTCTCTGCACCCTCTCCTCTCTCCGGTGTATAATATTATTTTTGATTTACCTTCTTAGCTGAGGGAGAGTATTCAGTTACAGAGATTTCCTTTGAAAGAGTGTGGCCTTTTGAGAGCATTAACTACTGGAGGCAGCTACTAACTGCCCTCCGTGCAATGGAATGGCAAATTCTTTCCTAAAGGGTCATTGGTGCCACCCTATTCAAGTCTGTGGGCCCTGACCTCAGGGAGTATATTGACTACTTAAGAACCTTAGTAGATGGAACATGATTAGAACATGGAATTGAGGAGAAAGCCGTTCAGGCCTGTCTCAGCAACTGTCTACCTGTTTGATTTAGGGAAGTTATTAAATATCTCTCCACTAGTTTCCAGAATTATAAACACAGAATGATAACTGTAATGTATCTCATGGTTATCCTATGAGAGGTAAATGCAAAGGAGCATATGAACACACTTGTATTTAAATAGCAGTGGGCACATACATACACACACACACACGAGGCCTTATTTCTGTGAGCTTGTCTTTTACCCAGCTGCTCAATGCTGATGGTGTGTTTTCATATTCCTAGATATTATGCTAAATACATTTAACGAAGCCATAGAAAGTGGTTTATTAAGCCATTTTTTGGTGAGATAATGGAACCGTAGAGGGGCTCCTGGCCAGGCCACACAGGCAGGAAGTGAGAGCCAGTATGGAAATGACTCCTCACTCATGAGTCTTAGGAGGTGCCATGAGCAAGGATAATGTCAGGGTTAAGGTCACATCAACCTTAAAGCAGTAGAGGCTTTTTTTTTTTTATTTTTAATTTTTTTCCAATTATTTTATTGAAATGATAAAGGTTTATAGTATTGTGTAATTTCGGGTGTACATTATTATTTATCAATTTCTGTATAGATTGCATCGTGCTCAGCACTAGTAGTCTAATTTTTATCTGTCACCATATGTATGTACCCCTTAACCCCTTTAGCCCACCCTCCAGCCCCCTTCTCCTCCAATAACCACTAATCTGTTCTCTTTATCCATGTGTTTGTTTACCTTCCACGTATGAGTAAAATCATGCAGTATTTGTCTTTCTCTGTCTGGCTTATTTCGCCTAACATCATACCCTCAAGGTTCATCCATGTTGTTGCAAATGGAAAAATTTTGTCTTTTTTTATGGCTGAGTAGTATTCCACTGTGTATATATATACCATATCTTCTTTATCTATTCATCCATAGCAGGGCACTTGGGTTGCTTCCACCTCTTGGCTATTGTGAATAATGCTGCAATAAACATAGGGGTGCATAAATCTCTTTGGATTGTTGATTTCAAGTTCTTTGGATAAAATCCAAGTAGTGGGATAGCTGGATCATATGGTATTTTGATTTTTAATTTTTTGAGAAATCTCCATACTGTTTTCCATATTGGCTGCACCAGTTTGCATTCCCACCAGCAGTGTATGAGAGTTCCCTTTTCTCCACATTGTCTCCAACATTTGTTATTTTTTGCCTTGGTAATTATAGCCATTCTGACAGGTGTAAGTTGATATCTCATTGTAGTTTTGAATTGTATTTTCCTAATAATTTGTGATGTTGAACATATTTTCATGTGTCTGTTGGCCATCTGTATGTCTTCTTTGGAGATATGTTTGTTCATATCCTTTGCCCATTTTTTGATTGGGTGGTTTGTTTTTTGTTGTTGAGTTGTATGAGTCTTTATATATTTTGGAAATTAACCCCTTGTTGGATATATGGTTTGCAAATATTTTCTCCCATTTGGTGGGTTGCCTTTTCGTTTTGCTCATGGTTTCCTTTACCTTGTAGAAGCTTTTTAGTCTGTTGTAGTTCCATTTGTTAATTTTTTCTTTTGTTTCCCTTGCCTGAGTAGACATGGTATTCGAAAAGATGATGCTAAGACTGATGTCAAAGATTGTACTGCCTATATTTTCTTCTACAAGTTTTATGGTTTCAGGTCTTACATTCAAGTCTTTAATCCATTTTGAATTAATTTTTGTGTATGGTACAAGATAATGGTCTACTTTCATTCTTCTTGATGTGGCTATCCAGTTTTCCCAACAGCATTTATTGAAGAGACTTTCCTTTTTCTACTGTATGTTCTTGGCTCCCTTGTCAAAAATTAACTGACCATAGATGTGTGATTTTATTTCTGGGCTTTCAATTCTGTTCCATTGATCTGTGTGTCTGTTTTTGTGCCAGTACCATGCTGTTTTGATCACTATAGCTTTGTAGTATATTTTGAAGTCAGGGATTGTGATGCCTCCAGATTTGTTCTTTTTTCTCAGGATTTCTTTGGCTATTCAAGGTCTTTTGTTGTTCCATATAAATTTTAAGATTCTTTGTTCTATTTCCGTGAAGAACGTCATTGGGATTCTGATTGGGATTGCATTGAATCTGTAGATTGCTTTAAGTAATATGGACATTTTAACTCTCTTAATTCTTCCAATCCATGAGCATGGGATATCTTTCCATTTCTTTAAATCTTCTTCGACTTTTTTCAATAATGTCTTATAGTTTTCAGTGTATGGGTCTTTCATTTCCTTGGTTAAATTTATTCCTAGATATTTTCTTCTTTTTGTTGTGATTGTAAATGGGATTGTATTCTTGACTTCTCTTTCTGCTAGTTCATTATTAGTGTATAGAAATGTAACTGATTTTTGTAAGCTATTTTTTTGTACCCTGCAACTTTACTGTAGTTGTTGATGACTTCTAACAGTTTTCTGATGGATTCTTTAGGGTTTTCTATATATAGAATCATGTCATCTGTAAACAGTGAGAGTTTCATTTCTTCCTTTCCAATTTGGATTCCTTTTATATCTTTTTCTTGCCTAATTGCTCTGGCCAAAACCTCCAGTACTATGTTGAATAATAGTGGCAAGAGTGGGCACCCTTGTATTGTTTCTGTTCTCAGAGGGATGGCTTTCAGTTTTTCATCATCACGTATGATGTTAGCTGTGGGTTTGTCATATATGGCCTTTATTATGTGGAGGTACTTTCCTTCTATACCCATTTTACTGAGATTTTTTAGCATAAATGGATGTTGGATCTTGTCAAATGTTTTCTCTGCATCTATTGAGATGATCATATGATTTTTATTCCTCATTTTGTTAATGTGGTCTGTCACGTTGATTGATTTGCAGATGTTAAACCATCTCTGCGTCACTGGTATAAATTCCTCTTGATCATGTATATGATCCTTTTAATGAATTGCTTATTCAGTTTGCCAATATTTTGTTGAGGATTTTTACATCTGTGTTCATCAGTGATATTGGCCTATAGTTTTCCTTCTTTGTGTTGTCCTTGTCTGGTTTGGGGATCAGGGTAATGTTTGCTTCATAGAATGAGTTAGGAAGCATTCTGTTTTCTTCAACTTTTTGGAATAGTTTGAGAAGGATAGGTATAAATCTTCTTTGAATGTTTGGTATAATTTGGTAGAAGCCATCCGGTCCTGGACTTTTGTTTTGTGGGAGGTTTTTGATTACTGTTTTTATCTCTTTACTTGTGATTGGTCTATTCAGAAAATAGGCTATCTCATCTATGAGATCTTTTATACAAACGTCACGGTAACCACCAAATAAAAGTAGAGGCTTTTAAAGTTTAGAGGAGAGAAAATAACAAGAAGGACCAGGGAGGATGCCCTCAAACACCCAGCTCTGCTCTCTCCTCTCCACTGAGCCCCATGTAACAGCTCCCTTGAAAGTCAGATAAGCATTTCAAACAGAACGTATCCAAAATAGAATGGTGGCTACCCTCTCCCTCTACTGCTTCTCCCCCAGTCTTCACTATCCACCCATTTGCTCTAGAGAGAATCTAGGTTTTCTGTCTTTCTATCATCCCTATGTCTGATCCATCAAGAAGTTTTTGGTGCTAACTCCAAAATGTCTCGAATCTGACCACTTGTCCCGGTGTTCATCTCGCCCCCCTGGTCTCTGAGATTTCTCGTGACAACTGCAGAGGCTTTTCTATGACTCTAGCCTACGCTGCTGCCTACACCACCCGTGCCCCACAGAGCAGCCAGGAGCTTTTCAAGTGTGACTCAGTCACATCACTCTCCTGTTCACCGCTCTCTGCAACTCCCCGCTGCACCTTGATTTAAATCCAAGCTCCTTGTCGTGGCCTACAGGTCCAGTTGCCTATCTGTGGTCAAACTAGAGGCTGCACAAAGAACAAGAATGGAAGAGGAGGCTGGGAAAGTGCCTGGACTCACACTGCAGGGGTCCTGGAATATGAAGACATTCCTGGCCATTGGAGTATAGAAGGCAAAAAAATGGGTTAACTTTTCAAAATTCCATTTACTTTTTCCCTGAGAATTGATTTCTTTCTTCAGCAGTTTTTTTTCTATCAAAACAAAGTTCAGAATACCACAATTAAACAATCCTACTCCACCTTGCTTGCTTACAATTTCTGTATGATTCCAATTCAAAAACAAAATCAAAACTATGTCACAGAAACAAGGGTTTATGGTATAAATAATGAGCAACCTTCAACTAGAGAGAACAGAGGACATAACAGTTACACAGCATCAATTATGTTTATAGTGTATGTGTGTAGGTGTGCGGATAACTTAGCTGTGGAGCTGATGCTGTTTTATTATCACAAATGGACGTGGCCCAGAGTCCGTTAGTTGCTGTGTCTGTCTTCTCTCTGTTCCTAACACTGATGATATCTATAGCAACCAAGATGCGTACTTGCCATGCCATCACCACTCCCATTAAACTGTATGACAGAAAAATGAGGTCTCTCAATCTCTCTAATCCACATCTTAAACATTGCAGTGTCATGGGTATGGAACATGTCACAAATGTAGGATTGAAAATATATATGGATTAAACACTAGGTGAAGTTTTGAATGACCAAGCAACCAGACTGATGGTCTCTTTGAATTCAGGATACAAAATGATCACTTCTTGATTTGTCTTTCCATCATCCTCATGTACAGTATACATTAGGAGTATAATGTAGAATGTGGGGCAGGTAGAAAAAGAAAGGAGTTAACGACAGCCAGGTTTTTATATTAAGGGCTTCTATTTCTGAGCCCTGGGTGGGGAAAATAAAATAATCTGGTTTAAGGGATTGAGCCGCTGACCGCGGAATCCACATTGCCCTGAATCTGACCAGGTGATGGTGGTCACTGCTGCAGATATATGCAGACAGGAGACCAGGCAGAAGGGTGTCGTAAAGCTCCTCCCCCAACCCTAGACGTCTGCTCTTTGAGTACTGCTTTCTTCGTTATTTTATATCTGTGCTTCACCTTACTACTATTCAACAGTATTTTTATTTAAATAAACTCACTCTCTAAAACAAAGAAATGTTAGCTTCATACTAAGCAACAATACCCACATATCATAGTGTTAATGTACTACTTGTATTTCTAACACCATTAAAAGGAGCATGTAACTGACCATTCTATCAGAGTAGCCACTGCCACCCACCACCCTTCACTCTCTGTCTTTACTCTGCTTGATTTTTCTTCTTCAAGTCTATCAGTATTGACCCTTATGTTGGGTCTTTATTTATGTCTTTATTCTTTATTTCTAACCAGAAGGAAGACAGGGGCTTTGTTTTGACCCTGTGGCCTCTCCATGTGTCTACTATAGTGACTGGTATGTAGTAGGCACTTAGCTAATATTTAATGAAGTAGTGTAAAAATACAATATGCCTCTTTCTGTACCATGTTGAGTACTAGCAGATTTATGGCGTTTAGTTCAAGTCTTGGCTTTGATATTGACTAGCCCACTATCCCAACCCTTTGAGCCTACCAATGCATCTGGACAGGAAATATGGCGAGTGTGATGGACAGTGCTGGCGGCCTGTGCAGCGTCTACACTCGCTCACTGCCTTGGGAGTCGGGGGAAGACTGATGGTCCTAGGTGGCTCTTGCTCTTTGCCAGAATAGGTTCAGAAATCCTGGCCAAAGCCACCCACTCCCCTGGCCACAATGGTCCTTTCAGAAAGGGACATATGACTCATCTACATCAAAGAAATTCAAGGAGAGGTTCCTGGGAAATATTTCATACTGTTTAGAACCTCCAGTCAATCAAGCATTTTTCCTCTGAAATGGTATAATGGAGAGGACACTGGGAAGGAGTAAGGAGCCTGTCTTCACACAGGAGCCCTTCTAATTTTTGGCTGTGTGAGCCTTTGGGGCCAGTGTTGGTACTGGAGAACAGTCTAGAGTGAATGTATGCAAAAATATGTCTAGAAATAGTACAGGACAGTTTGATGCTCGCTTCCCATTCTACCGGGGTCCTCCTGGCAAAGATCCTACAACCTTCAGCGCTGTTTCAAGGTACCTCACTGGCAGTCATCAGGGAGAAGACAGAAGGCCCCTAAGGTTACTTTAAAAAACATTTTATGCTCCTGCTGCAAGGGGTAGAAATTCATGCTACCCGAGCCTCTACTTTCTTGTCTCTCCACTTTGTTTTACACATGGAAACTTGATTTACCGTTTCAATGGAAAACATCAAAATATCTAACATTAGAGAATGGTCAATTA
The DNA here is from genome assembly GCF_057802395.1 of Ceratotherium simum simum. Classification (NCBI taxonomy): domain Eukaryota; kingdom Metazoa; phylum Chordata; class Mammalia; order Perissodactyla; family Rhinocerotidae; genus Ceratotherium; species Ceratotherium simum. Next base: position 32,440,759 of record NC_141930.1, read on the forward strand.
AGTTATACATGCAAAAGATATTATGCAACTATTAATTCTTTATTTGTGGCGACTTTTTAAAAATAATTCTTGAAAAGAGTTTTAGCAACAGGGAATTACTTACGCTATTATACTAAGTGAAAAAATACAGAACTATATATACAGCATGTAAAAAGTAGGTATCTGAATATTAGATACACACACTGCATACATACACATGGGCACGCACATTCATACATAGAAGATAAAATGGAAGGGCAATATTGACATCTTAACAGTAATTATTTTGGTTGACAAAATCATAGGTGATTTTTCTAACTTCAAAATTTTCAAAAATTTCCATTTATTGCTTTTATAGTTCAGAAAAAATATAGTTATTTAAAGTAAAGGTATGCAATGGGTGAGGAAAAATCCAACAGTGAATACTATTATAATATCTAATCTGCATGTGACTTACTGGGTTCCCTAGTTACTAAGGATTACTTTTTAAAAAAATTTTATTATCCTATTTTATTTTATTTATTATTTTTTTATTGAGATATAATTGACATAACATTATATTAGTTTCAGGTGTACAACATAATGGTTTGATTTTGTATATATTGAGAAATGCTCATCACAATAGTTCAATGAACATCATCACACATATTTACAAATTTGTTTTTCTTATGATGAGTACTTTTAAGATCTACTCTCTTAACTTTCAAATATGCAATACAGTATTTTTAACTGTTGTCACCATGCTGTTTATTACATCCTCAGGACTTATTTTTTATAACTGGAAGTTTGTACCCTTTGATCCGCTTCACACATTTTGCCCACCCCCCAACCCCTGCCTTTGGCAACTACCAATCTGTTCTCTGTATCTATGAGTTCAGTTTTTTGTTTTATTTTTTAATCTCACATATAAGTGAGATCATACAGTTTTTGTCTTTCTCTGTCTGACTTACTTCACTTAGCATAATGCCCTCGAGGTCCATCCATGTTGTTACAAATGGCAAGATTTCTATGCATTACTTTTTTTGACAGAATATCCCAAAGTCTGATGAAGATGACAGAACTCCTCAAATCATTCAGAAAACAGAGTAGTGTTCACTGTTACTCTTCCCCTCAGGATCTCATTAGGATCTCCACATTTTGGACCTTGGAACTTGGGCAAAATTCAAAGAACTTTACTTAAGGAGTCACTTTAAGGGCACTGGCACCTTCATATCGTTTATGGTCTAGAATCACCCCAGTCTTCCTAAGTCAGAACTCTAGCAGCACACGTCTTGCATTTTTCTAGTGTACAGCCCAAACCTCAGTTTTAAAGTTGTGCCTGGGAAACATACATACCCTAGTTTATATCTCAAATAAGTATTGAACTACTACATATGCTAAATCTAATATCTAAATATACCTAACCATATTGCAAATTTATATATAAGATTTATATATCTAACACTATATACCTAAATCTACTAAAATATAGAATCTAAGAAAGGTTACAATATTGATTTTCCAGGACTTTAAGCTGTCTTTTACATATTTGGCAAATAGAAATTCAAGAAATCAGCTGTAGTCATTTGCTTAGGTTTTTGTCTGTCTGTTTTGTGTTTTACTTGTTAATTACTGTCGTTCCAGGATCAAGAACTTCTACTTCATATACATTTATCTTCCATAAAAATCCTGTTTACTTCTAAAGCTTCATTCTTTCTCTATGACTCCCACATCATAGCTCCAACATGACCTAGTTCCTGAGTCCACAGCCACTTTTTCAAGTGTCTTCTACAGATCTTGAATTGGATTTCCCATCTGCACCTTAATGCTCTTAATCCAGAATAGTGCTTTGAATTCTCCATCCCAAGAGCTTTGTCACTGAATCCCTATGCATTCTTGTTATCATCGTCCAGGTCACTCACCATCAAAGTCTGGGAAATATATTTGATTTGTACCTCTTTCTTGGCGTCTACGTTATAACCAATAATTAAATCAGGTAAATCCGCCGTTCCCAGGGCCTCTGGCTTCCACCGCCACCGTCGCTGTCCTATTTCAGGCCTTCATTTCTTCTTTCCTGGGCTATTGTAGTCCAGCTAGTGTCCTGATTCTTTTTCTCTCATTGTACTTTATTCTTCAAGTTGTTACCGCATTAATCTACCTAGTGTACACCAAATCCCATCATATTTTAAAAATTATCTTGCATGCATTTGCCCCTCCTCCCACCACACCAAATTTAGGATACACTCCCACCTTGGCACACAATGCCCTTCACATTTGTTTTTCATGTATGCGTTGTTTCAACAAACTCACTGAACATCTCCTCAATGCCAGCTCTGTTCTACACTTCAGTGAACACAGTAAACAAACATCCCTGCCTTTAAGGATTTTGCATTCTAGAGGAGGGGCCAAAAAATAAGCAGAATGAATCAGTGAATTAGTAAGCATGCCAGAATGTGATTATTATAAAGAGAATCCATGGTTTAGGGTGAAGAGGCACCAAATTAGCATCTCTGTTAGGACAGCCTAACAGAAAGGGTGACGTTTGAGCAAAGATTTGAGGGGGATGAGAGAAGGAGCAATATGGAGATGTAGGGGAAGAGCATTTTGGGCCAAGGGGATGGTCAGCCATACTGCCCTGATTGACTGGGTACCTGAACGTCCAGGCCACTGTAGGAGGGCATCAGACAGGTCATGGAGAGCCACTGGGTATACAGCCTCAGGCCATTGTATGGGTGAGGGCTTTGACTCAGAGAGTCTTGGAGAGCCTCTGAAGGATCTGAGAAGTGATTTATTTATCTGATGAACACTTGAATAAGAACACTCTGGCTGCAATGTTAAGAAAACACAGTAAAGAGGCAGTGGTGGAAGTGAGGAGTCCTTTAGGAGACAGTTGCAATGATCTTGGCAAGAGGTCATGGTACTTGCACCAGGGTGGTGGGCAGGCATCCTGGAGATGGTCAGAAGTGGTCTTACCTGGATAACAGATTTTGAAGAAAGAGCTTAAAGATTTGCTGATAGATTGGATATGGGGAGAAAGAGAAAGAGAAGGGTCAAGGATTGCTCCTAGGTTTTTTGTGTTGAGCAGCTAGAAGAAAGGGTTGTCATTGACTGAGATGGTGAAGACTGAAGATAGAGCAGATATGGGAAAGGGAAGAGGAGAATTTCCCATTTGGATGTGTTACACTTGAGATGTCTATTCCACATCCAAGTGGGAAATGCAAGCCAGCCATTTAATATACAAGTCTGGAGTTCAAAGGAGGGATCCAAGCTGGAACTACAATTTGGAGAGTCATTACAGAGAGATCATATTTAAAACCATGAGACTCAGTGATAGCAATACAGGAAGGAATGTAAATAAAGAAATTATTGAGCTCTCATGAATAAAAGTGAGATTGATGAGGAGAAACCAGCAAAGGAGAAGGAGAAGCAGTAGTGCCCCCTGAGTTAAGAGGAAAACCCAGTGAGTTTTCCAGGGAGCTAAAGTGAAAAACTTTTTCCAAGAGAAGGACATTATCTGCTGCATTAAATGCATCAGTCTATTTTGGTATAAATCATTTTCCAGCCATATAATTTAGACATTACCTAATATATTTTTTATTCTGGAACTAAATGGGACTAGCAACTGTTCATGAACCATGCCTTAAACTTTCCTACCTGTGTTTAAACTTTATTTATTAAAAAAATGATCATCTCTCAACACTTCAGTATATGAAGTACTTTTTAAAATTTTAATTACATGTATTACCTAAATATTATATAGTCATTAAAGAAAAAAGAGGAAATACAAATACAGCATGCTATAGACTGAATGTGCTCGCCACCAATTCATATGTTGAAATCTTAAACAATTAATGTGATGGTATTAGGAGGTGGGGGCTCTGGGAGGTGATTAGGTTATGAGGATGGAGCCCTCATGAATAGGATTAGTGCCTTTAAAAGAGACCCCAGAAAGCTTTCTTTCTCCTTCCCCTATGTGAGAACACAGTCAAAAGACTGCTGTTAATGAAGGAAGTGGTTCCTCACCAGACACTGAGTCTGTTGGTACCTTGATCTTGGACTTCCCAGCCTCTGGAATTGTGAGAAGTAAATTTCTCTTGTTTAAGCCACAGTCTTAAGCACACTGTGTTTAATACACAGTCTATGGTATTTTGTTAGAGCAGCCCGAACAGACTAACACAAAGCATAACAGATATATTATTCTAAATCCAACAATATGGACACAACTGTTCATTTAACTTGTTTATAAGTTTTTTTTTTTTTTTTTTAATTTTTTGTTTATTGCAGTAACATTGGTTTATAACATTGCAAAAATTTCAGGTGTACATCATTGTACTTCTATTTCTGCATGGACTACATCATGTTCACCACCAAAATACTAATTACAACCCATCACCACACACATGTATCGAATTATCCCTTTCACCCTCCTCCCTCCCCCTTCCCCTCTGGTAACCACCAATCCAATCTCTGTCCCTATGTGTTTGTTTATTGTTGTTATTATCTACTACTTAATGAAGGAAATCATACAGTATTTGACCTTCTCCCTCTGACTTATTTCACTTTGCATTATACCCTCAATGTCCATCCATGTTGTCACAAATGGCTGGATTTCGTCGTTTCTTATGGCTGAGTAGTATTCCATTGTGTATATATACCACAGCTTCTTTATCCATTCGTCCCTTGATGGGCACTTAGGTTGCTTCCAAGTCTTGGCTATCGTGAATAAGGCAGCAATGAACACAGGGGTGCATGTACCTTTGCAAATTGGTGTTTTCAAGTTCTTTGGATAAATACCCAACAGTGGAATAGCTGGATCATATGGTAGTTCTATCGTTGATTTTTTGAGGAATCTCCATACTGTTTTCCATAGTGGCTGCACCAGTTTGCACTCCCACCAGCAGTGTATGAGAGTTCCCTTCTCTCCACATCCTCTCCAACACATGTTGTTTCCTGTCTTGTTAATTAAAGCCATTCTGACGGGCGTGAGGTGATATCTCATTGTAGTTTTGATTTGCATTTCCCTGATAGTTAGTGATTTTGAACATCTTTTCATCTGTCTGTTGGCCATCTGTATATCTTCTTTGGAGAAATGTCTGTTCAGGTCTTTTGCCCATTTTTTAATTGGGTTGGTAGTTTTTTTGTTGTTGAGATGCATGAGTTCTTTATATATTTTGGAGATTAAGCCCTTATCAGATGTATGGTTTGCAAATATCTTCTCCCAATTGTTAGGTTGTCTTTTCGTTTTGTTGATGGTTTCCTTTGCTGTGCAGAAGCTTTTTAGTTTGATGTAGTCCCATTTGTTTATTTTTTCTATTGTTTCTCTTGCCCGGTCAGATGTGGTGTTTGAAAAGATGTTGCTAAGACCGATGTCGAAGAGCGTACTGCCTATGTTTTCTTCTAGAACTTTCACAGTTTCAGGTCTTACATTCAAGTCTTTAATCCATTTGGAGTTAATTTTTGTGTATGGTGTAAGGTAAGGATCTACTTTCATTTTTTTGCATATGGCTGTCCAGTTTTCCCAACACCATTTGTTGAAGAGACTTTCTTTTCCCCATTGTATGTTCTTGGCTCCTTTGTCAAAGATTAGCTGTCCATAGATGTGTGGGTTTATTTCTGGGCTTTCGATTCTATTCCACTGATCTGTGTGTCTGTTTTTGTGCCAGTACCATGCTGTTTTGGTTACTATAGCTTTGTAGTATATTTTGAAATCAGGGAGTGTGATACCTCCAGCTTTGTTCTTTTTTCTCAGGATTCCTTTAGCTATTCGGGGTCTTTTGTTGTTCCATATGAATTTTAGGATTCTTTGTTCTATTTCTGTGAAAAATGTTGTTGGAACTTTGATAGGGATTGCATTGAATCTATAGATGGCTTTAGGAAGTATGGACATCTTAACTATGTTAATTCTTCCAATCCAAGAGCACAGAATATCTTTCCATTTCTTTGTGTCTTCTTCAATATCTTTCAGAAATGTTTTATAGTTTTTGGTATACAGATCTTTCACCTCTTTGGTTAAGTTTATTCCTAGGTATTTTATTCCTTTTGTTGCAATTGTAAATGGGATGGTATTCTTAATTTCTCTTTCTGCTACTTCGTTGTTAGTATACAGAAATGCAACTGATTTTTGTATGTTGATTTTGTATCCTGCAACTTTACCATATTCGTTTATTACTTCTAAAAGTTTTCTGGTGGATTCTTTAGGGTTTTCTATATATAAAATCATGTCATCTGCAAATAGTGACAGTTTCACTTCTTCCTTTCCAATTTGGATCCCTTTTATTTCTTTCTCTTGCCTGATTGCTCTGGCTAGGACTTCCAATACTATGTTAAATAGGAGTGGTGACAGTGGGCATCCTTGTCTGGTTCCTGTTCTTAGAGGGATAGCTTTCAGTTTTTCACCATTGAGGATGATATTAGCTGTGGGTTTCTCATATATGGTCTTTATTATGTTGAGGTACTTTCCTTCTATACCCATTTTATTCAGAGTTTTTATCATAAATGGATGCTGGATCTTGTCAAATGCTTTCTCTGCATCTATTGAGATGATCATGTGATTTTTGTTCTTCATTTTATTAATGTGGTGTATTACGTTGATTGATTTGCGAATGTTAAACCATCCCTGCATACCTGGAATAAATCCCACTTGATCATGGTGTATAATCTTTTTAACGTATTGTTGTATGCGATTTGCTAGTATTTTGTTGAGGATTTTCGCATCGATGTTCATCAGTGATATTGGCCTGTAATTTTCTTTTTTGTGTTGTCCTTGTCTGGTTTTGGTATCAGGGTAATGTCAGCTTCATAGAATGAGTTAGGAGCTTCCCCCTCCTCAATTTTTGGAAGAGTTTGAGAAGGATAGGTATTAAGTCTTCTTTGAATGTTTGGTAGAATTCACCAGGGAAGCCGTCTGGTCCTGGACTTTTATTTTTGGGGAGGTTTTTGATTACTGTTTCGATCTCCTTACTGGTGATTGGTCTATTCAAATTCTCTACTTCTTCTTGATCCAGTTTTGGAAGGTTGTATGATTCTAAGAATTTATCCATTTCTTCCAGATTGTCGAATTGGTTGGCATATAGTTTTTCATAGTATTCTGTTATAATCTTTTGTATTTCTGAGGTTTCTGTTGTAACCTCTCCTCTTTCATTTCTGATTTTACTTATTTGTGCCTTCTCTCTTTTTTTCTTGGTGAGTCTAGCTAAAGGTTTGTCAATTTTGTTGATCTTTTCAAAGAACCAGCTCTTGGTTTTATTAATTTTTCTATTGTTTTTGGTCTCTATTTCATTTATTTCTTCTCTGATTTTTATTATTTCCCTTCTTCTACTGATTTTGGGCTTTGTTTGTTCTTCTTTTTCCAGTTCCTTTAGGTGCATTTTTAGATTGTTTATTTGAGATTTTTCTTGTTTGTTGAGATAGGCCTGTATTGCTATAAACTTCCCTCTTAGAACTGCTTTTGCTGTATCCCATAAATTCTGGCATGTCGTATTTTCATTTTCATTTGTCTCCAGGTATTTTTTGATTTCTTCTTTGATTTCTTCGTTAACCCAGTCGTTGTTCAGTAGCATTTTGTTTAATCTCCATGTATTTGTGGCTTTTCTGATTTTCTTCCTATAGTTGATTTCTAGTTTCATACCGTTGTGGTCAGAAAAGATGCTTGGTATTATTTCAATCTTCTTAAATTTATGGAGACTTGTTTTGTGGCCTAATATGTGATCAATCCTGGAGAATGTTCCACGTGCATTTGAAAAGAACGTGTATTCTTCTGTTTTTGGATGGAATGCTCTGTATATATCTACTAGGTCCATCTGTTCTAAGGTGTCGTTTAAGGCCAATGTTTCCTTATTGATCTTCTGTTTGGATGATCTATCCGTTGGTGTAAGTGGAGTGTTAAAGTCCCCTACTATTATTGTGTTACTGTCTATTTCTGTTTTTATGTCTGTTAATAATTGCTTTATATATTTAGGTGCACCTACATTGGGTGCGTAGATATTTACAAGTGTTATATCCTCTTGTTGGATTGTTCCCTTGATCATTATGTAATGCCCTTCTTTGTCTCATTTTACAGTTTTTGTTTTAAAGTCTGTTTTGTCTGATATGAGTACTGCTACCCCAGCTTTCTTTTCATTGCCATTTGTGTGGAGTATCTTTTTCCATCCCTTCACTTTCAGTTTGTGAGTGTCTTTAGGTCTGAAGTGTGTCTCTTGTATGCAGCATATATATGGGTCTTGTTTTTTTATCCAGTCAGCCACCCTATGCCTTTTAATTGGGGCATTCAGTCCATTGACATTTAAAGTAGCTATTGATAAGTATGTACTTACTGCCATTTTTTAACTTTTTTTTTTTTTTCCTCAGTGTTTTAGTAGTCCTTCTCTGTTCCTTACTTCTTCTATACAGAATTGATGGTCACTTTAGTCTGACCTCTGTCTGAAAGCTGTACTGTTTAACTACCCTCCTCCCTCCTTTTATGTTTTTGATATCATATCTAACCTCTTTTTTGTGCATTTGTATCCATTACGTTCTAATCTTGGAAATAGATAATTTTTCCTATTTGTGGTCTTCTCTTTTCCCCTTAAATCAGTCCCTTTAACATTTCTTGTAACACTGGTTTCTTGGTGACAAACTCCTTTAATTTTTGCTTATCTGGGAAAATTTTGATCTCTCCTTCCATTTTGAACGATAACCTTGCCGGGTAGAGTATTCTTGGCTGTAAGTTTTTTCCTTTTAGCACTTTAAATATATCGTGCCATTCTCTTCTAGCCTGTAAGGTTTCTGCTGAGAAGTCAGCTGATAGCCTTATGGGGTTTCCTTTGTATGTAACTTGACATTCTCTTGCGGCTTTTAGGATTCTCTCTTTATCTTTAATTCTGGACATTTTGATTATGATGTGTCTTGGTGTGGGCCTCTTTGGGTTTATCTTGTTTGGGGCTCTCTGTGCCTCCTTTACCTGGATGTCTGTTTCCTTCCTTAGGTTAGGGAAGTTTTCATCTATTATTTCTTGAAATAGATTCTCTGCCCCCTTGTCTCACTCTTCTCCTTCCGGGACACCTATAACACGGATGTTAGTGCGCTTGATGTTGTCCCAGAGGTCCCTTAGACTGTCCTCACTCTTTTTAATTCTTTTCTCTTTTACCTGTTCACCTTGGGTAATGTCTTCCAGTCTTTCTTCCAGCTCACTGATCCGTTCTTCTGTATCCTCTACTCTGCTTTTGAGTCCCTCTAATGAGTTTTTCATTTCCAGTAGTGTAGTCTTCATTTCTGATTGGTTCTTTTTTATATCTTCCATTTCTTTGTTGACATTCTCACTGAGTTCATCTATTCTTTCCCCAGATCAGTGAGCATCCTTAACACTCTTAGTTTGAACTCTCTGTCAGGTAGGTTGCTCAGTTCTGTTTCACTTAGTTCCTTTTCTGGGGTTTTGTCCTGTTCCCTTACTTGGAATGTATTCTTTTGCCTCCTCATTTTGCCTCTTTCCCTGTGCTTGTGTCTACGTATTAGGTATGTCAGCTACGTCTCCTGCTCTTGGATAGGTGACCTTATGTAAGTGATGCCTTAGGAGGCTTCCAGTGTGCTTCCCTCAGTTCTCAATGTTCCAGGGGTGGCCCCTATGTGGGCTACGTGTGTCCTTCTGTTGTGGCCTGTTAGCTCTCCCTATAGGCGCCCAGGGAGGCTGAGTTATGCTCCTGGCCAGCTGTTGTAATGCTCAGCTGCTTGTAGTTGTTGTGGGCCCTTCAGTCTCTTTATCAGGTGTGGGGAGCCCCAGCACAGTTGGCTGTAAGTTCTAATACCACATTTGTGTTGCAGTATTTCTTTTAAGTGAGTAGGCCCCCAGTGTGGCAGGTTGTTAGGCTCAGGGCCTTAGAATTGCTGTAAGCCTCTAGCCTATTAGGTCTCTTGTCAGCTCTCTGAGGATTGCAGCTGGGTGGGGCTGCCCTCAGGCACAGGAGCACCCAATTGTTTCAGGCTTTGGAAGGTGGGGCAAACCTCCTATGTGGGTCTTTGAGAAGCACAAGTCTTCTGCAGCTGACAAGCCCTGTTGCCCACAGGTCCACACACACAGTCAACACAGTCCTGCCCCGTGTGAGTGCCCTGACCTCCCCAAGCGGACCCAGTCTCTCCACGGCGGGAGCCCCACACACTCCGCCACCACCCCACACTCTCCACCTGCTCCTTGTGCACACCCTGCCCCGCTCAAGTCAGCTCAGTTGCCAGGCTGCAGAGAATCCAGTCACCAATCTATGCAGGCCCACAAGTTGCCTGAGGGCTTGTTGTTGGGTGGGGCCAGTCTCTGGGGTGGGCTGCCTGCCCTGGCTGAGCTGGATTAAATCGGTGCTCTAGCGGGTGGAGCAGACCCTGGGCTAGCAGGTCTCAGGGAAAACTCCAATGGCGTCTGTGTCAGCACGCTCACACCAGGCCACAACAATGGCCGCTGCCAATGTCCCAGTCCCTGGAGAGGTCTCACCCCTCACTGAGATGCACTCAGGGCCTATTAGGTGAGTCTCTTGTCACCGAAGCACTGTGCACCTTTCTTTCTGGTGATTTTAGGATGCTTTCTGGAACGGGTGAGTTTATGCGCGGGCCCTTTAAGAGCCAGTTTTAGTTTCTTTGTGAACCGGGTTTTCTGGGGGTGCTCCCCAATGCTTTAGTAGCAGGCAAAGTCAGATATTATGCCGCTGGTCTCGATTGTGCTGGGTCCACAAAATGCCCACAGCGGGGGCACTCCCGGCTCAGGGCCCCGCGCCTCCAGGGAGGCTGCGTACCTGTGAGCTGCTCCCGGCGGCCGTGATGCTGGAGGCTTGTGAAGGCGGCGTTTTTCTCTCCAGAAGGGAGTCTCTGCCTCTTCCACCTCAGTTAGGATTGTCCTTTGTTGCAGGAGTTCCTCTTATGCAGTTTTCAGTTCTGTCTCAGGGGTAATTTTTCCACAAGTAGTTGTAAATTGGCTGTGTCCACGGGAGGAGGTGAGTTCAGAGTCTGCCTACGCCGCCATCTTGACTCCTTGTTTATAAGTTTTGATATGATAAACATCATTTTGATTAGCTTCTTTATATATATAAAGAATATATATGTAGAATATATAATATATATAATATGTATTATATATGTTTTTTAGTAATATAAAATAATTTCCTTCAGCTGAATTTCTAGAATTAGTATTTCTGGATCCAAATGATTTGAAAAATTCTATTTAATTGCCTAAATTAATATAATTTATTTTATTTATTAATTTTAATTCTCAGGTGGTAAGTTTCTTCTCATTATTTTTTACTTTATAAGTATAGGTGTTTGTGTGTGTGTGTGTGTGTGTAGTCACACACTGATTTTTTAAAATTTACTTGGTATGAAAAAATCTTGCTGGCATTTTAATTGGAATTGCTTAAAATTTATATGATAATTTAATTTTAAATATATAGATTGTTCCCATCTAGGAACATAATACGTATCTTCATTTAACTGTTTATTGTATATCCCTCGTTTATTTTTATCTTTATTTCTTTTTTATACTAAAGTGATTATTATTTTTAAATAATTTCAGATTTACAGAGAAGATGCATGAATAATACAAGGGACATTTTTTTCCAAAATTATTTTAGAGGAAGTTACTTACATGAAGGCCCATCACCTTAAATACTTTAGTAATTCCTACAAGTAAAGGCATAATCACAGTATAGTAAATTACTGTCAAAATCAGGGAGTTAGCTTGTTAGATTTCTACCACGCAATCCATAGAACCCATTCAAGTACTGGCAATTGTCCCAATAATGTCTTTTATATGAAAACAATCAAATCCAGGATGAAGTATTGCATTTAGTGTTATGTTTTTTTGGATTCCTTCAATCTGGAATCGTTCCTAAGTCTTTCTTTAACTTCTATGACCTTGACACTTGTGAATATTACAGACCATTTTGTAGAACATCTGTCATTTTGCATTTCAGTTTCTTTATGATTGCATTCAGTTTATGGACCTTCAGCAAGAACATCACAGAAGTGATGCCACATCCTTCTCATTGCAACCTGTCAGGTGGTGTGTGATTTCTATTTGTCCCTTTACTGGTGTCCACTTTGATCTCTTGATTAAGGTGTATTGTGGTTTGAACTGTATTCCCCAAGAAGATATGTTGAAGTCTTAACCTGTAGTACCTGCAAGTGTGACCTTATTTGGAAATAAGGTCTTTGCAGGTGTAATCAAGACAAGATGAGGTCATGCCGGATTAAGGTGGGCCCTAAATCCAATGACTGGTGCTCTTATAAGAAAAGAGAAATTTGAAGACACAGACACAGAGGGAAGAAGGCCACATGATGACAGAAGCAGAGATTGGAGTGATGTGTCTACAAACCAAGGGACACTGAGGGTTGCCAGTAACCACCAGAAGCTAGAAGTGGCAAGGAAGGACCCTCCCCTAGCGCATTCAGAGGGAGCCTGACCCTGCCAACACCTTGACTTCAGACTTCTAACCTCCAGAGCTGTGAGAGAATAAATTTGTGTCATTTTAACCACTCAGTTTGCAGTAATCAGATACTGCAGCCCTAGGACACTAATACAAAGTAATATCTGCCAGATTTCTCTATAATTAAGTTACTCTTTTTTCCTTTATAATAAATAAGCTTTTTTTTTTTTTGAGAGGGATATTTGGGATTTAGTAAGAAAGTTCCCTATAAAACTTTCACCCACTAGTTTTTAGCATCCGTTGATGCTTCTTGACTTAATTATTACTATTGTGATTGCCAAATGGTGATTTTTCTGATGGCATCATTCCTTCTATGTATACTTGTTGGCATGCTACGCTAAGGAAGAGGCTATTTTCTCCAGTTATTTCTTTATATTTTTATACCTGTATAGACTCATTAATCAAGGGGCCATGGGTTACTATCATTATTTATGTTGATGCTCAAATTGTTCCAGACATGGTCAGCAGGAGAACATCTTCCAGCTGGTTTCTGTGCCTTTTGATATAGTCCATGATTCTTTGACACAACAAAATGTTTCAGGTCCACTTTGTACTTTTCTGCCCCTGCCCCAGCCTTGGGATCAGCCATTTCCCCAAGAGCCCCAGTTTCTTTTAGTGGAGAATGGTATTTTAGAAACCAAGATCTAGATGCCAGGTGTGTCAACTGCTATGGAGGTGTTGCTGCATGTAGGCCCTCTCAGGGAACAGTGTTAGGGAACATATGTACATAAATATCAGCACACGCATACCATTGAAATCTATATTTACTTCTACATCTATTTATATGCTTATTGAAAACCATGATTCACACTCTATACCTCCAATTTCAGTCCAGCACCATAGGGTTTATTTTAATTTAAAACTTTTTAAAAATTTTTATTCATTTCCACACTTGTAAATCTCTTCTCTGACAGTAGGATACATGGCTTCTAATATCTTCCACATATTTTCTCATTTATTTAACACCTCTGTATTTAATCTCTTTACTGCTTCCACCCCCAAACCTCTTCCACATCTCATGTGGATGCCCTCTTACAAAACTCAGACAGGCTGCTGCTCCTTCTCTGTGTAGATGCCCTCTACAGGCTTGAAGACTCTTGATGGGCCACAGCAGTACCACTGTGGAAAGCCCTCTTCACCCCATTCCTTCCCTCCATGATCCCTAAACTGTGTGGACATCACCTTTACCTTGTCTGGACTCTAGGAGCCTTGCCAGGTTGTGATCACATCACCTCCTTACTGGGACACCTTTTTCAACCCACTTAGGCTCTGACATCTAGTTCCAGGCTGGGAGGAAGGAAGGAAAGGGGAAGGAAGGAAGGAAGGCAGGAAGGAAAGAAAGAAGGCATTCATACTATGTCTCATCATTTTTCAATTGATTCTCTTAGATTTTTCAAGTAGATTATAATAACATCTGCAAATAATGATGGATTTTCTACTGACTTTCTAATATTTCATCAAATTGCACTTCCAGGAACATTTTGAATAATATGAGGCCAATACACTTTTTCTTACTTAGTTGGAAATGTTTTCAGTGTTTCAACTTTGTGCGAATATTGCCAATTGGTTTAAGACAGACTTACGTTAGGAATAAATTTCAATTCTTGTTTTAATTAGATTTTGTCAAGAATGATTGCTGAATTTTATCAAATGAATTTTTAGCATATATTGAGATGATAGTTTGACTTTTTCCCCATCACGTAGTAATATAACCAAACACATTAATAAATATCTTAATATTAAAACATTCCAACATTTTTAGAAAAGACACTAATTGTTTAAATCACATCATTCTTTAACTATATGGTTATTTTAAATTTGATTATTTTTCAGGAATTTTGTATTATTTATTATGCTATCTTCTTCATATTTTGGTATCAGGATTATACTAGTTTTGGAAAACACATCAAAAAGATTTCCTTTCTAATGTATCCTTCAAAAGAGTTAAATAAAATACAAAGTATTTGATTTGAAGTAACCTGCTTGTAAAATGTTAGCACATATGGCCGTTTGGAAGAGAAGGAGGTATATCTCTATGACAACTTTAAACATTTCCTTCATTGTTAGCAAGCTATTCAGACATTCTTCCGCTTCCTGATAACATTTTGGTAATGTGCATTTTCCTAAAAAATAATTTCTTTAATCGATATTTTCAAATTTACTTTCAAAGAGAGCTGTAATGTTTAAAATCTCTTCAGTATTTGTGTTTATGTTCTTTTTTTAATGTGTGTGGTTGTGTATCTCTACTTTCTCTTTCTCTCTCTCATATCTCTCTTTGTGGCAATTCTGCTAGAGGTTGTTTATTTAAGGATTCAGCACATTTCTCTGTAAAGGACCAGGGAGTAAATATATAGGCTTTGTGGGCCATATGGTCTCTATTGCAACTATTCAGCTCTGCTCCTGTAGCATGAAAGTAGCCAGAGAGAGAGACAGGATGTAAATGAATGAGTGTGGCTGGGTTCCAATAGAACTTTATTATGGACACTGAAATTTGAATTTCATATAATTTTCATGTGTCATGAAATATTATTCTTCATTTCTCCCCCAACTATTTAAAAATATAAAAACCATTTGAACTTGAGTGTCACAGAAAAACAGGTGGCAGGCAGGATTCAGCCTGCAGGCCGTGGTTTTCCAACCCCTAGTCTATTTCACAGATTTGGGCAAAAAACCAAACAAACAAAAAACCACTTAAATTTGTTTATCTTGCCTATATCTAATTCTTTGTTTTCTAAATTACTTAACATTTTAATAATTTAGTCATCCCTTCCTTCTACTTTTATTAATATTTATTTTTTTGTCTATTCTTGAGTTTAATGCTTGGTTTTCCTTTTATTAGTTTTCAGGAGTGTTCAAGTATACAAAATTTGTATAATAATATAACAAACAACTGTATCCTTATTACTATGCTTCATAAGTAAGAGATTACAAATCGAGAAAAGCACTTCTAGGTTTGGCAGTCTGGTGAACAAACTAACTTTCATACCCTCCCAATGGAAACTATTTTAAAAACAAACAAAGTTGAATTAATAGTGTTTTGAAATATATCACTGAGCTAGATAAACAGAAGGAATCAACAGAAGGCTGAAAACAGTTTAAAATCAGGGACCTCAAACGCTTGATCAAAACGTGTCAAAGCAACTTTGGCCCTAAGAGGGTTGTCTGCCAACTTGTTGTCATCCAGAGCTTCTGTTGTGATTGCTAATGGGGCACAGAGGGCAAGAATCTATCTCGGGCTCTCCAGAGCGAAGAGCTGGGGCCTCAGGGCTCACCCTCAGGAAAGAGTGAACACCAGTTAAAATAGCGTGATGGGAATTGGGCTCTGTGGGGAAATGAACTCCCGTGAGTATATGTAACCCAGAGTCGGCTTTCACAGCCACCTGTAGCCTGAGTTCATACTATGTGCTTAACAAGCCGAAATTGAGAATTTAATTTAAAGTGGTCTCAGGTTGATAATGCTTACAGATGATTGGCAGAAAAGCAAATAAAAACTTACTCAGAAGCAATGCCACTTCAGGTAGGTCTGCAAAAATTTCTACAAGACACATGGACTCACGTTTTTAAATCTCCAAAGGAAATAACAGAAAGAAAGTAAAGCTTAGCTGGAACATTTCAGATAGTGTAATTATCAAATTTAGGATATAAAATAAGTAGGTTTAATATGTTTTAATATAGAAAAGAGGCTTGAAAATGGGAGAATGGAGCATGGTATTTAAAAAGTGACATCGAAGATTTGAACAAGAACAAGATGGAACAACTAGAAATGAAAAATATGACTGAAATTTTTTTAAGAGTATAAAGAGCAAAGTAGACAAAACTAAAGAGAGAATTGAATCAATGAATAGAAGGCGGACTAAAAACATTACCCAAAATGCAGCCCAGAGAGAAACAAGGAAATGAGAAATATGAAAGGGTGGCCAAGAGATAAAATGACTGATGTATAAAGATAAATATAAATAAATATCTATTTCTTCGAGTCCTGGAGGGAGGAAATAGCGTGAGGGTGAGGCAATATTCCAAAATATATTGGCTGAGAATTTTACTGAATTGTTGAAAAATACCAAATCCCAAATCTAGGAAACTCTACAATTCCATAGCCAAATAAAATAGAAATAAATCTACACACAGTAATAAAACTTTGGAACACCAAAAAGAATGACCAGTTAGAAAAGAGAGATCACCTACAAAGAGGTAGACGTTAGACTGACAGCTGAATTTCTAGCAGTAACAGTGGAAGCCAGAAAAGAGGAGCATATCTTCAGTGCACTGAGAGAAGAAAACAGCAAAACAATATTTCAAGAGCCAGAGGAAATAAGACAATTACTATCTATATCAAGTAGAAACAATATCTCAGGTGGAAAGTAAGAAATGCAAAAAGTAACATGCGTAAAGGTAATGGTAAATATATAGACACAATTTCATATTGTTTTGTGGCTCCATGCCTTTCTGTTTTGCAGAATTGGGTAGGAGGAGTTGAATGCTAGACTCAAATCTCCGTCTTAAAGGGAAAATTTCTCACTCTTTTTAAATTTTTAAGATAAATGTAACGCATGCTTGTTGCATACAGTTAGGAAAACAAAGAAAAGTCAAAAAATAAATGTACAGTGTCCGTAATTTATCAATTATTAATATTTCAATATATTACTTTTATCTATTTATACTTTTTACTTAATTAATTCATGCTGATTATATTATCTAATGTTTTCGAATCACTACTATAAAATGAGGCTTTTTCCATGACACCCCCAAATATTCTTCAGCAATATCACTTTATACTGCTACCTAACATTCCGTTATTTGAATGTATGTACCATAGCATAGCTGAGATCTGTTAGATGCTCACCACTCCCATTTCCTCTTTGGGGCACACCAATTATTTTCCCCACTCTTTCTGGCTTTAATTTTGGGCCAGTGACTGTTTTGGCCTGTGAAATATGAGCAGAACTAAAGTGTACCGTTTCCAGGCCAGGTCCTAGAATGCCTCATGAGATCCTCCTGGAGCTGAAGGCAGGGCCAGTGGAGGCTCTGATGATGCCCTGGTCGTCGGCCAGGAGTCAGGTCTAAATTTGCTCCTATTGGTGTAGATTTAGAAATAGATAGCTGGGTCCAAAGGGCCTGAGAGTGAGGTCATAGAAGATAACACAACCATCACTTAGAGAAAACAGCTAAAAATTTATTTTTGTACTGTTGTCAATTAATTTCAGAAGAGAAGCCCCAGTCTTAGATGGCTTTGGTGTACAGCTCTCGTTATCTCAGGGAGAGACCATTTATTCGTGGTTTGGAATGATCGGACCTTTTCCTGGGCACACATGGCGGGTGTTTCAGAAATGTGCCCACTGAGCTTTCTTGGTTTGTGACTTGTCATTTTCTATCCTTTCCCATTTTACTGTTGACTTTAGAATATATAAATTTTTAAAATCTATGAGCTGTTGATATATTACAAGTAAGTTACAAATATTTCCAACTTTGTTGATAGCTTTTACAATTTATGATGTTTTTGATGGAAACAGTTTAACTTTTTAAATTCTATGAAGTCAGACCAATTATTTTTTGTTGTTTGTAATTCCTTCCACTGATTTTATTCTTAGAAACTTAGCTGTCCTAGAACAAACATTTTTTTTTCTAGACAGGCTTTAAATTCTACATTAATTTTTACTCTGTCTGGAATTCATGTTGATATGTTTACAGATAGGAATTAACATTTATTAACATTTTTAAAAAATTGTAAAAAAACAAATATGTACTTGTGCCGTTTATTGAGCAAGTGCTAACTGCTTTACATGCACAGCTTAATTTAATCCTTGCAACAATCCAGTGAGCTAATACCATTATTAGCAGCCTGTCTTAGAGAGGATGAATGGGAGCTGAGGAGCTTTAAGTATCTAGTCTATGATGACAGAGCGAGGAGGTGAGGGAGCTGGGATCTGAGCCCAAGCCTGCTATCTTGGCTCCTATGCTGTCTGGCACCATTTCACATAGGTGGGAGGGTGATATCTGTAGAGTTAAGGCAATGCTTTCTTTATTGTACACAAATTCTTATCCGAACAGAAGTCTGTTCATGGAATACCAGTTCTATTCCATTTATCTCTCTGACTCATGCATTACCTCATTATTAAAATATTAGTAATTCTCAGAGAAATCATATTAAATGCCATTCCACATTAGGCTTTTAGCATTTCCTCAACTAATTGCAGCTTTTTTATTTGAATTTCAATTATATCTTATTGATATTTTCTTTTGGGATTCATTCTCAGAAAAATTCTAATATTCATTCTATTTTATGTAATCCTTACCCATCACACTTGTCTTAGATCCTATAGTAGACTATAATCTTTCTTAAGACATGGCTATTTATCTGCAGCACCTATACCATGACTTCTCATGGTTATTAAATAAATCATTGTCTGATTTGATTCTTATAAATTGGATCATATTGGTTGAATTTAGTTTATTTGACACATAGTATTATAGTGCCTACTATGTGCCAGGCTTTATTCTAATACACAAAACAACTTAATAAGACAGGGACTGTTATTGCCCCATTCTAGAGATGGGGAAGCTGAGGGCTAGAGAGGCCACAGAGCTAGTACATGGCGGAGTCAGAACTCGAGCCCAGCTGGCTGGCTCTGGCCTGCATGTTCTGTGTTCACTGTGCTAACGGCCCCTCCGATGATTGGAGGGTTAGGTGGTGAGAGATGGGTGGTATTTGAAGTTTCTACAGAGGCCATAGGACGGCACTTGGAGGGATGGTAGAATACAGGTAGGCTGAGAGAAGAAATAAAAGCATTCTTGGCAGAAGAAACAGCTTACAGAATGTGGGAAAAGCAGAAACATGCCATTTGTGGAAATCACCACACTTCAATGGCAGATATCTGTTGAGAAATAAAATAACTTTGGGGGGAAAATATGTTACGAACAAGTCATTGTTAATTTTAAATAATTTTTGATTCCTAATTCTTTATCAAATCTAAGCAATTTAAAATTCTACTCTTCTCTAGCATTGCACTCTTTTTTTTCTGTACGCACAATGTTAAAACAAAAATAATGCCAAGTAGTAGAAGAATTTACATGTCAAGTTTGACTTGAGTTTTCCAGGCAGAGGTTGCATTAAGTTGGGGAAACTACGTTATCCCCAATTTTTTCCAAGATGACATCATAGTAGATTATCTGGCTGCCACCACTCCTCATGCAGCTGCTCCCTGTTCTGTTTGTCCCAAGTGCTCTCCAACTCCACGGAAGTCAGATGGGATGCCGAACGTACTGGGAGGCAGGCTGGCTTCGCAGTAATAAGGAGGCAGGCAGAGCTGGGTGCAAGTCCAGCTTCCACAAACATCTTCCATTTGATATGCTAACACATTGTTGGAGCTTGTCTCCCTTAATTCGAAAGAAAAAAGCTTTTTGTTTGAGTCTCAAAATTGTCCCCCAAACCTCTTTACTTTTCAGTGTTTGACCTTACTAAAGAGGTACCACAACCATTCCATTTTTAAAAGGGGGGAAGTCAGAGAGATGTCAGAGACAGAGAAAATGAAATTTTGTATCAGGCAAAATTTCTGCACAGATATTTCAGAAGGATTCATAATTCTGTGGCTGTATACAAATGATCCATTCTGTTAATCTGAATTTCTAGGGTCATTAAAATTTTTTTTCTCTGCTCTGGAGTAGTTTATTACTTAGAGAGAGAGGGGAAAAAAGCCAGTTTAAAACCAGGTAAGGGAAGAAAGCTGACAAAAACATAAATTAGAGGAAGAACTTAATTTAAAAAGTGTCAAAAAGGATAGATAGTCTTAGTTCAATAATAAAGCTTGGTTCAAGAGCCTTCTATCTTTAAATAAAGCACTCAAGCACTCTATTACCTGTATACAACCAATCTTTGATTTCCAATCTAAGTCTATTTTTGCTTCTCGTGATTAGCATACAAATGTGAAAAAAAGAAAAAAGTGGTTACATGCGTGACGATTAGGACATGCCTTTGACTTTAATGTCAGTGGTTTGTCAGGCTAGGGGTGATGAAATGAATTGCTGCTTTGCAGGCTCCTTAGAGGTAAATCTTGTCCGAAAATGACTCCTATCCGTCTCCTTTTATTTGCATTCCAAGTTCATCATACAAACTGCTAGCAAATAAGCATATATTTGTTTTAAAAGAAATAAAGCACAATAGCACACAGCAACTTGCTAATACCTGTGAGCAGGCAGTGAGCTGTGTATGGTAACTCTGGGCAATACCTTTCTCTCTGCACAGTAGCTTGAAGTCCAGAGATTTCGTCTAAAAGTGGGGGCTCTGCCCTGTCAAGAATCATGTGCTGGACACAAGAAATGAGAAGGTGAAGTATTGAGACAAATCTTATGTTGCCTGCTGACTCAACGCACAGGAAGGCCTGAGGCTGAAGAAATCTTTTAGTTTTGTGTTTGAGGATGGTGTGAAAAGTCACTACCTGTCCATGAGTTTTATGAAAAAGGGACCTTTACTGTTGTGTGAACAGGGGGTAAGCCCGCAGCAGCTAAAATATAAAACTCCCTAATAATATTGCTAGGAAGGGACAATGCCAGATCTCTGCCTTCCAGCATTTCCTCCAAGTCTCCGGAATCTTCTCTGAAGAGAGGGTCCCTGGTCACAAGGGGTTCTGGCTTGTTCCTGGTGCCTGGGGCGTGCTGAGACAGCAAGTCCCTTGGTGGGCTTTGGTCTCCGCGTGAAGGGCCTTGTAGAAAGAGAGAGGTCCGACTGCGGTGTCAGTGGCTGCTGACTGATGGCCCCATTTACATCAAAGGCAGTTATTATGCATGAAACTGCTCGAGCATCATTTGTTTCAGGGAGTTCGACCAGTCCATTTTTTAGTTCCTTTCTGGTTCAGGGTCAGAAGCAAATGAAGCCTCTCAGGTTGGCTTCATTTGGGGCCAATGATGTTTCTCACCTTATTTACAGCAAATTTGTTTAAAGAGTATCACACTTATAATACGTGAAAATGTCCTTTTTTAGTGCTTCTGTGAGGCACTAGGGAAGCCCTGATAGGGCTGGAGCCCCTATTCACATTGCATGCAAATTCATCTAAGCAGGTAAGCTCTGCCCCGGACTCACCTGGACAAAGTCATAAACCTGTGAGCAGTGTGCGTGAGGAGGATGGCCACCATGTGCAAGTGTGCATGGAAAACTGCGGTACGGGCTGCTATTCAAAACCCCAAGTCAGCTTTCAGTGTCACTTGAATCTGAACTTATAGGAAACAATCTCTCTCCACTTTGAGGTAAGGCTTCAGATTCCATTCCAGGACAAAAAATGATTGATGTGGTCTTGGAGTTCCACTCAAAAGATGACAAATATTTGTGTAGTGCATTATAGTTTAAAAGCTGTATATTATTTAATTCACATAATAACCACACAAGGAAGGCATTATTCCCACTTCTCAAGAGGAAACTGAGTCTCTAACTAGTTTAGTGAAATTTCATAGACAAAATAGAGGAAGTAAACGTAACAAAAAAATTTCTTTTTCATGTAAAGAATTCAGCAAGAATCACATTCTGGATTCAAGAAATAAGAAGGCTGAGTGTTGTGACGGGTGTTATGTTGGCTTCTGACTCCATGGATGGAAACACTGGGCCAAAAGCTCTCGTCTTTTGCTTTTGTCTTTGAGCATGGAGCAGAGGGGAGATGCGTTAACGTAAGCAGATATGAAAGGACATACTTAGCACCAACCGTGTGCCTTCTCTGTTACTCATCACAACAGCACATGCTGTGTGTGTGTGACATGGCTCTTGCTTTTCTGCTTTCCCTTCAGATAGTCATCCGGCCGGCTCTGGGCATGCAGCAGGGTCAGAGAGCAGCTCTGCACAACCCGGTCAGGACCTGGGGAATAGCGTTCAGTGCTGCCTGTGGCTCTCAGTGTTCTCTCTTCCGCTATCCCATATTACCTTTTTAGGAACTCTCTAAAGAATCATGAAAGTATGATGAAGAACTAAAATGCTTCGTGTACAATGTTGCACGTCTGAGACTTCTGCTGCTTCGTACATGTAGCAGAACCACATTTTGGAGGCATCTCTATGGATGTATAAATATCTGCACACATAGAACTCAAGGTCCAGAGGGAAAACACATAATTCTTATGATCTATTAACTTCCAACCTTCCACAGATATTGAGGCCATCATAGGACGATATTTAATTTGATGAGTTCTGTGTGCTATTTGTTCATAGGAAAGAGGCCAGAATAACTTCATTATACACAGATCCCATATCTGAGATTTTCCTCCTTTATTTGAAGGGAGGAGACAGAGTTGATTGACAACCTAATTTCTAAGCATTAGTGTCTCAGTATTACAAACCAAGGCTTTGTGTTGATTTGTTTGTGGAATGAGGTTTTGTAGATGAGCCCATCATTTAAAAACACTCAATTGTAAATCTGAATAAAAGTAAAAACAATTAAACTCAATAGACACACATTGGAGTTAAATGCCTTGCTCGGTATTCCCAGCGATCACTGAAGGGAATGCCGAGCCAAGACTGGTCCCTGTAGGACGCTGTGTCGGTAGCGCATTCATTTTTGTTAATAACACGTTATAGTCCAGAGTGAAAGATTCTGTTTGATAGACACATACCTGAGGCTGTTTAAGGCAGTAGGTGGATATACTCGTAAGAAACAATACCTTCTGGTGTCATCACATTTCCTAGCAGATATTTCATGCACACGGAATATATTTAATCAAACATTTCTTCCATTAATACACACACATGTGCAAAATGTAACCAGTTCTGTTTGTCTTAGCACTGTCAGAGGATGTAACACCGTCTGGCTTCCAAGCACCAGCACCTCTGACATCAGTGGATTTCTGTGTGTAAGTGAAGAGACATTGCTTTATTAAAGCACATAAATAGGTAGTTCTTAAGCACTGTGCAAAAGTCAATGTTTTTTTCAGCATTAATGTGTGGAGTACTGGAAATGGTACCAGTGAGCATATTTCTAAATTTTGCAAGTTACTTATTTTTCTGAGAGAAGAGTTAATAATATCTATTTTAGTGATTTTCAGTAAATAACAGTCAAGTTTATGCACATTTTAAGCCATTGTCTGAACACTATGTGAAAGAATGGAGAACATACCTATTAGTGAAACAGAAAAGTGCAAAATAAAAAGGAGGTGCAATATAATAAGGGTTATTTCTAAACCAAATGATGAAAACGTAAGAATATATTTTGAACAAAAATGAGCAGTTGCAGATCTTCAAAGTGGATGAATTCATCTGGAATATAATTAATTTAAAGTATTCATCAATTGTATTATCAAAATGTTACTTCAAAAGAGAAAGACTCAAGATCACTTTAATATCCAATTTAACAATTTCCAACTATCTTAAACTTTTTCGATAGATGGCTAAGCTAAAGGTAGTAGTAGATTAATTTTGCTTTTCCAAAGCAAACAACAACCATAACAAGCCTTAACAATCATTTAGCATCTCAACAAACTCATTAAGCTTGATGATGTACCAGGTCTTGCCAGCCACTGTGGTCACAGAGTAGTGGGACAGCTCAGGGACAGAGTATGTGTGACCTGTCTACTGGGGGAAAAGCCATCTGCCAAAAAGTTGCAGTTTATTCAGCTGATGTTTGGTGACACTTACTGGGTGCTCAGCACTGGGGACAGGGCAGTGGACAAGACTGAGGGGATCTGTGTTCTTCTGGAGCTTATATTGTGAGGGGAAAGTCAGCAGTAAATTTCAGGCAGTGATCGATACTCTGGTGAAACCAGCAGGGGCCTCTGCTGTAGAGACGACGGGGGTGACTTTGAGGTGACGCTCTGAAGGCTTCACTGTGGAGATGCCGTCCATGCCAGTGTTGGGCAGACACCAGTATCCAGCCACGGGAGGATCTACGGTAGAGTGTGCCCTTGAGGGAATGGTCAGCACAAAGCCGAAGGGTGGGAACAAGGAAGTAGAGAGCACCAATAGGGTGATGATGAAGGAGTGTTAGGGAGAAAAAGTACGAGAAGTCATGAAATCCTATGTTAGGAGAAGCTGACCTCGCCGGGTTGGCAGGGATTGGATGGGGGTAGTAGTGTTTGGAGGCTGATGAGGAAAGGCTTCCTGGAGCTGGATTCTGTGGATAAAAGGGAGATAACTAGATACAGCGGGTACAGAAGAGTCTTCCATACCTTGTGCTTTGTCCTAAGGACACACTGAGGAACCCCATCTTTTACACAAATTCTGTATTAGTAAATTAATGTATTTAGCAAGTTCAGCAGACTAATCTTTCTTTCTTTTAGTATCAAATGGGGCAATTATTTATCAACCTTTTGCCACTTATCTATTCTTGATATTTTAAAGATAATTTTTAAAACATTATTTATTTATTTATAATAAGTAAAAATTCCATAATCTCAAGTTTTGTTTGTTAAGCATCTTCACATCAGAGAAGATGTCAAGTGTTGCATTTCTGTTTGAAGGAACACTTACTGTGTTCACCAAAAAGCCGTCAGGAAAACGAGAGGTCTCCAAATCATGTCAAATGCCCAGCCCACTGAGGAGCTCAGGACGCTTATCCTGGAGGAAAGAATACTCAGGTGGAAGCCATTAATTAGCTGTCTGTCAGTAATAGGAATATGGTTATGTGGAGGAGCGAGTGGATTTGTGGTTGGTGCTGGGCCAGGTGCAAGGCAGCGTGGGCTCAGAGTGGCAGGGAAATAGGTGGTCCCACTTCAGTGGGGACTTACGGACATCAGAGCTGTGCTAGGGGTACAGTAAGCAGGGATGCACCTTAAGACCTGTGTTCCAATCTTGGCTCCATCTTTTACTAACTCTATGATCTTGGGCCTTCATTTCCCAATCTGTAAAAAAGGAGATAAACACACTCATCTCCAACAAAGGGTGAAAAACAACACTTGTGAAAGAACCTAGCACAGAGTAGCTACCACATCAGCTTTTACCATTTCCCAGCATGGGAAGTGTGCTAACAGAAGCCAGTTAATGACTACGATGGCAGAGAGTAGGAGAGTGGATTGTAGAGAGGACGATAATCATTACTTCACCCTATGAACGCCATGCCTCAGGGCTTATTATTCCCTGAGAAAGAAGTAAATAGCACTTGATTTAGGTGACCAGAGTGGCAGGCCTTCCGAGTAGTGTGACATCCTAATGAAACTTGAGTATTATGGACAAAACTTTCCACTTCCTGAAGCCTGTTTTGTTCATATAATCATTACTGAGATATAATGGAAAGGCCCAGGCTTAAATGTAAGGTTTTTTTTTCCCCAGAATTACACCTCCTTTTTGTCATCTGTAGGGAGGTAACTGCTAAGATGTCTTCTGACCAGCAAGGGCTGGAATTCTTTGGTTCCGAGGGAAGACTGTTGGCTACCGTTCAGTGATGTTTCCCGGCAGCATAGACGCCCACAGGAGGGTTCCCTGACCGCAGCTCTGATGATCTTCAAGAAAAGGTGCCAGGACTCTCCGCCCAGGGACGTGGCTGTGGGTGACCGAGGAGGCAGAGCCGGAGGTTGCTTCTGTAAAGGCCACTTTGTCTGCCTGTCCTTGCACCTGCCACCCCGGCTTCCTCACCTTTGACCTTGTTCTGTCAGAATTCCACCCTGGACTCCTCAGAATCTGCTCTGGCCAGTATTTTTGATGGCCTTTTTGCTGTTTTGAGAGTTAATTACCACAATCTTTGTCCTTCTAAAGTTTCTGGTGATATTAATACTCTTAAGAGACAATGCTGAACGATAATCCGTATTTCTTTTAAAGGCTTTTTCTCATCCTGGCCTCATCTTGTTCACTTACTTCCTTACCTCTTTCTTCGGCCTTATTTTCGGACTCTCTGAATCTGTGTGATGATGCAGTGGTCCTACCTGACACATCAAAGTAGTGACTTCTGCTGCTACTCGGGGCCATACCGAGGGATGAAATGTTGTCTCTTGAAAGGGAATTTGGATCTGGGTACAACGGTATTGAATTAGGCACAGGTCTGAGTGGCCAAGTGGCCATTTAACATCAGCTCTTCTCATAATGGTTGTGGTGGATTTGTCTCAGAAGATAGTAAGGGAAGGAAAGGCTTTCGAAGTTCTTGTATAACGTGCTTTAGGTGTGGTTGTGACTCATATTTCATGGCCCTTTACACAGAAACCTTGGCAGCTCCACATTGCTGCCCTCCCAGCAGTTGCTGGCCACAGCCCTTTCCACACAGCCCAGAGCCCGCTCTGTCTTTGGTTGACAATCCTGCTGCTTGAAGCTGTTTCGTGGGTCCTAGAACCTTTAACTTGGTCTCTGGTGCCTCGTTTGAAGCCCAGGGGGACTGAGTTGACTCCTGTAAAATTAGTGTGAATTAAGTTGTAATAGACAGGAATTTCTTTCCACCCACTCACATAACGTAACTTTATTTTATAAAATGCCTCATAGTCTCTAGTTCAGAGCATCCATTTTGCTGGATAAGCAGAAAAATAACTTCAATCCTACTTGGAGTTACTGACCGTTCAGACCGATGCAAGGCCAAGGGTTGGGGTAAGGATGACCTAGTTATGATCCACACAGTTTACGCTCTGCATAGCCGCGGAGGCCTAACCGCCCCTTCTCCTCCATCCTTTGCCGTAACGTCTCCCTTTCTCTCTACTTCTTCTGGGGCAAATTGTGTTAAGAGTTTGTTTGAGATATTTATCTCTGTCTAAAAATTCCTTACAGGCTAAGCTTTTAAATTGTATCTTTATTTGTTTGTTTAAAATAAAAAGAAAGTTGGAAATACTTGTAGGCAGCTCTGTTTCTCACCCTCCCACACGTCATTTCTGAGGCAAAGAGCACGGAGACATCACCTTCTTGAATATAATGAAATACAAGGAGAAAAAGAAGCTAGTTAGTATAGCAAAACGTTATCCAGACAATCTTGCTGTAATCTTAGCATGTAATGAAATTATTAAAAAAATTTTCAGCAATCCTCACAAAATTTTTGGTATCTTGGATAGATTGTACGAGCAGAGAAATTTCGGGAAGACCATCGTTTCGAATTTCTTCTATTTTATCTGGACCTTTATATGTTTTGACATTAATCTTTTAAAAGACCTACTAGAGGTTTAGGTTTTTATTTTTAAACAGTTTTCTTATAAAAATCAGTAACATGTTTCTGCCTTAGATATTGTGGATAAAACATTTTTGTCCAGTCTTTTCTTTAGACTAATGGTTCTCAAGCTTGAGCATGCATCACACTTAACCACAATCAGCTCAAGGTCTTGTTAAACCACAGATTTCCAGGCCTCATCCCCAGAGTTTCTGGTTCAGAAGGTCTGGGATGGGGCTCAAGAATTTGCATTTCTGACAAGTTCCCAGGTGATGCTGGTCCAGAGGCCAAACTTTGAGAACCACAGCCTTGGTGATTGTCTAGTAGCCGGTGTGGTTTAGTGGACTAAGCATGAATTTTGGAGTGGGACATATCTGGGTTCTAATGCGAGGAAAATCTCGAAAGCCTGGCCATGCATAATTGGTGTGGAACGGAGGCTACCCCTCTTCCTGTGTTCATTAGCATAGCCCAGCTACTGGCCAGCTGTCGCAGTTTTTTGTAATCTTCATAACCTGTTAAATTAAAAGAACTTGCAACAAGGAAGAAATGATAGTAATGATGATACAAATACTTTATATTTGTGTGGAGCTTACAGCTTAGAAAAATTTCCTGTACAGACGGGCAGCATGGCACAGGAAAATTATGGAATTTTGGTCCAACACCTGGGTTTGCTATCTGCTATTTTCTGCATAACAATATGACTTTAGGCAAGACATTTCATCTCTTGAATGCTATTATTTCTCACATGTAAAATGGAAAAAGAATAATGCCAGCTTTGTACTGTGCCCAATACTAAATGCAGTGTTATTTCCTTTCAAAGCTCACATTTTTTCTGTTTTTAGGTGTGGACATTTGGAAATGGATTAAAACTTTACATGAAGGGATATTCAGGTATATATGATTCTTGACATTGTTATGGAGTAACAAAAAGAGAATTAACCTCAAAAGTGGCATTTTGATTTGTCAATGAACATATTGTAGGGAAGACATGCTTCTTGAGGGAAAGAACCAGTGAAGACCATTAGAAAAAGGTGGCAGAGATTGGATATTTTCCAAAGACCCCAAAGGACTTGATAGCATTTTCTGGCATCAGCAGGAGGCCATCATTTCAGGTTATGCCCCTGAATCACTCAGGGGGCTCTGTGTACCCCCCCCCATCTAGTCTTGATCTCCCCCATCCTCTCAGACTGAAAGCTTTGTGTATTTCTTGTCATGGACAGCCACATTTATCAAGGGTTCAGAAACACATTGTTTGCCATACAACCCTAATCCTGACCAGTCTGGGTCAGAGCCTGGCATCTGACCTCTCACTTTTAGGAGAGGCTGGACACAAGTGAGAAGGATGACAAGGAAAATACGAAGTAATTCTGTTGTTGAGGCATAGACGTGTCTCAGCAACGGAAAGTTAAACTAAGGAAATGTGCTGGAAATACAGAATCAGAATTTCTGTCTTCTTTACATTTAAGGAATCATATTTCTAGCCTTTATTTCTAAGAGTGAAAGACTGCAAAGGGGGAAATGACCAAGATCATAGCTTTCAGCTTGGACCAGAATCGAACATCATGATAATGATGAACATAAGGATAAATGTTTATTTTTCTTGTTTAATGGAAACGAAGTCCTGAAAATTTGGAATTGAAAGAGATCTTAGAAGCTATTGCATCCAGCTTTACTCCTCGTGGAGAATCTCCTCAGAAACATCTCCATAGACAACCATTCAGCCTCTCCCCACACATTTCCAGTGATAAGTTAGCATGTTCCATTTTCGAATCTCATTGCTAGGAACGTCCTTCCTTATGTCTGGCCAACATTTTCTTCCTTTTTACCTGTATCTAGTGTCTTAATTGTGCCTTCTGATATGAAACAGAATATAGACAAAAAAAATACCTTCCAGGTATGATAAGCAAGTTTCCTAAAGATATTTCCAAATGAGAGAGGGCCAACTCATAATTGAAGCTATATTTTCTCTTTCACTCTAACTCCCATGAGGCTTTTCAAATTCCCTATTCTATCCCCATCTTCCACTCATTCTCTATTCCTGAAGCCCTGATGCTGTGTCCTCTGGGACTCATGGTCCATTAGCAGCAGCATTCTCTATAACCTGAACTTCTTAACCTCCTGTTCTAACCAAAACCTAGTTTTCCCTCCAGGACACTGCATCCCCTGAAATTCTTGAGAAGTGGTAGCTATTGTCCCTCCAACGTCCATCAAAATAATGGGCTTAGACCTTGAGGGTATTATGCTAAGCGAAATAAGTCAGAGAAAGACAAATACAGTATGATTTCACTCATATATGAACAAATGTGGAACAAACACATAGATAAGGAGAGCAGATTGGTGGTTGCCAGAGGGGAAGGGGGTGGGGGTGGGGTGAAAAGGGTAAAGGGGCACTTATGTATGGTGATGGATAAAAACTAGACTATTGGTGGTGAACATGATGCAGGCTGTACAGAAACTGAAAAATAATGATGTACACCTGAAATTTACACATTGTTATAAGCCAATATGACCTCAATAAAATAATTAAAAAAAAAAAAAAGACAATGGGCTTCGCGGGGGATAGGTAACACCTATCTTTAACACCTTTTCCATTGCTGTTTCCAGATCATTCTTCACCCTCTCTAAACAGCCACAGTCTGCATCCTCTCCTAGGGGCAGTCATTTGGAGATCCCTCCGTCTCTCCTCTTCATTTCTTGAAGATTTTAGCTCCAGGTTCAGAGCCATGCTCTTAAACACTCTGGGTGATTTCAACATCCATGTAGAATCTATGTCATAGATGATTCCTTTAAGAATCCTAGCATTTCAATTACTTGTATTCCTCCCTGCCACTCACTCTCATGGGTTAGCCCCTGGCCAAGAAGTACAATACTTCCCTCACTTCCAAGAATCTCATCTAAGCACCACCACCTTCCCTCTTCCAGGCAAGTCCCTCTAACATTCCAATTCCAACATCCTTTGACTACAGTAGGATTTAAAACCTTCTAACACCAGTAATCGAACTTTCCATAATCAAACTTTCAAATCACTTCCATGCATACCACCTGGTTCTGTCCCTTCTCTTACTTCATCTTACTCTCTTGAAAAAATCTTTGGTTAAAACTTTGGTAAAAAATCTTGGTTAAATCCTATTTTTGCCTCTTTCCATCTGCACCAGTGTGTCTGAATGTGTGTGGGTTAAATTTCAACCAGGCTGACTGATCTCATTTTAAATTCATGACCATGAAGCTCAGCTCTGATTCCACATGGGCTTTCTGTTCCATTTCCCTAGTTTGTTCATGTTTCTCCTCTTTTAGATTTGTCTCTTCAAACCTCCAACACCTCCTCCTCCATCCTCACTCTTAGTTGAAGAGCTTTTACTAAGAAAATTGCAGCCATCAGAAGAGAGCTTCTCCCCACCTACAGTGATTGTAGCATACTCTCAGCTTTCTTGCCAGAACTGTCCGTGTTCTCTCCAAGGCCAACCGTCCACTTTTCCACTGGATCCCATCCCTTCTCACGGATGCAAGGGCATCACAGCACTCCAGCACTACACCTGCTCTTTGTCCTATGTCTGCTTTTCCCTTTCTCTTGGATCACCACCATTAACATAGAAACCTATCATTTCTCCCTTTATAATAGTTTCAAAACTTCTTTGACTACTCTTCTTCATTCACTTTCTGCCATACTCCTCTGCTTTCCTTTCCAGCAAACCTCCTCAAAAGACTTGTCAGTACTCCCTTGACTCAATTCCTCTCCTCTTCTCAGACTTGCTTCCAGTCAGGATTTTGTCCCACCACCCCATAGAAACTGCTCTTGTTATGGTCAACAGTGACTTTAGCATTGCTACACCTCAGAGTCAAGTTTCAATCTTTCCCTTTCCTTATATGGTTAATATCTCCTTCCTTGAAGCATTATTTTCATTATCACTAACTTCTGGAAATGCTTGTTTTTCTTTCTTTCTTTTTTTACTGGGCTTTCAGTTCACTGCCACATCCTGGTTTCCTTCCTGTCTCACTTCTCTGTCCTCCTTCTCAAATTCCTTTGCTCATTCTCTGTCAAT
The DNA here is from genome assembly GCF_057802395.1 of Ceratotherium simum simum. Lineage (NCBI taxonomy): Eukaryota > Metazoa > Chordata > Mammalia > Perissodactyla > Rhinocerotidae > Ceratotherium > Ceratotherium simum. The sequence continues at coordinate 32,472,211 of NC_141930.1, forward strand.
CCTTTGGCCTGTGACAGTTGAGTGTCCTGGGCCACACTCTGAATCATCTCATAGTCAGTCTGGTGGCTTTGAACACAATCATTATATTGACAATCCTCACATCTCCAGCTTTTCCTGATCTCTAAACTTGTATAGCAAACTTTCTTCTCAACGTCTCCATTTCAGGGTCTAATAGATACCTCAATTTTGACATGCCAAACATGAGTTCTTTATCTTCCCCTTCAACATGCTTCTCTCCATCTTCCCTTTCTCAGTTTATAGTAGCTCTATCCATCCTGTTGTCAAGCAAAAATCTTTGGAGCCATCCTTGTCTTCTCTCTTTCTCTTCTGTTCTATATCTACTCCATCAGCAAATCATCAATTCTAACTTCAAAATACATCCAGAATGTGACCACTTCTCATTGCCTCTATCACTAACGCCCTGATACAAGCTATGATTACCTCTTGCCTGGATTATAGCTTCTTAACTGGTCTTCTTACTTCTACCCTTGTTTCCTTATACACTCTTCACAACACAGTAGCCAGAGTACTTATTTAAAAAATCAAATATACCACTTTCCTACTCAAACCCCTCTATTTCCTTGAGAGTAAAGGCTAATTCCTTACAATCCAAGGTCTTAGATGATCCACTCCCCTGGATCCACTAGGTACAGTGCTCTCTACAGCTGCTGTTCTCCTACCTGTGTAGCAGATATTGTAGGAGCCCCACCCTTATCCCAAGATATACCTGAGGGCACCTCCACCTTTGGAGGACAGTTCTGGTACTGGCTGGGGGATTTGTAGCTCAACCCCTCGAGTTTCTTTGCCCAAGGGCTGTTCTCTAGCCATGGGATTGTGCTCAGCCTACACAGGGCAGACCAGAAGTGCCAGGGAAGGACCCTCATCCAATGAGGGAGGACAGTACCCTAGCTTCCTCACAGCCTTAGTGGGGCTATTCTCAGCTGTGTTCTCTCATCTCTCAGAGGTCCCCAGTGAGATTGAACCCCAGTTGCCCACAGTGGTAACCCAGTCATAAGCACACACTTTATTTTTCTATTTTAAGCTGTTATATGATTAGAACTTTTAATGTTGAATCAAACTTTTATTACTGAAATTAACCCAATTCCGTCATGATAGATTATCTTTTTGGTACAATATTTGATGAGTTTCCTAATATTTTATTTACTATTTTGTGTCTAAGTTCACAAGTAAGATTATCTTGGAATTTTCTTTCTCCCACTGTTTTTTCTTTTTTTCCCTGGTTTTGGTATCATTCTACTTAACCTCATAAAATGAATTGAAGACTATTCCCTCTTCTATTCTCTGCATAAGTTTGCATATGATTGAATCATCTGTTTGTTAATGCTCTGGTAAAATTCATTTGTTAAACCTTCTGGAACTGTTTGTTTGTTTTTCAGGGGAGAATTTTACATAAAATTTCAAGTTAATTAATGCTATGAGACCATTAGAAATCTAGATAATCCTGGGTCAGGCTAATCATTCATGTTTTTAGAGGAATTTGTTTTTTTAACCAGTCTTCAAATATATTGGCATAAAGTGATTCATATTATTTATATTCCTAATGCTTCTGTGATTACTTTCCCTTTCTCATTTCTAATCTTGTATATTCATACTATTCTTCTTTCCTTGATAATTCTCACCTGAGTTTTCCCTTTTTTAATGAGTCTTTTCAAACAATTTTTGACTTTGTTGAGACCCTCAATTCTATGGTTTCATTTGCACTAATACCTGCTATTTATTACTTCCTTTCTTGTCTTTTCTTTATAATGATTATCTTATTTATTTTTCTAACTTCTTAAACTGGCTGTTTAGCTCATTACTTTTCAGATTTTCTTCTTTCTTATGTAAAGTATACATACATTTATAGCCTAAGAAGATAACGTTTTCCTTATCCCACAGGTTTTAATACCTCATATTTTTGTTATCTTTCTGTGTGTTCTCTAACTGCCATGTGCTCAATGAGTTAAAGTATTTAAAATTTTAATTTCCTAATGTATGTTTTACTTTTAAGTTACTCTTTTGTTTTTGATTTCTAACTTAATTACCTCATGCTTAAAGAACATGGTCTCGATGATATTAATTCTTTGAAATTTATTTTCTAGTATGTTATCATTTTCATAACATTCTATGTATGTTTTTAAAGAATGCTGGGTTCTATATATGCCGATTAGCTCAAGTCTGTGTGTTGTCTAAATCATCTACAGCCTTACTGATCTTTGTCTGCTTTATCAATCAGTTACTGAGGAAATTAGTTTAAACTCCACATAATGATAATAATTTGTCAATTTTTATTAGACGTCTCTTAATTTTTGCTTTACATATTTTGAGGCTATGTTATTAGATGCTTACAAGTCTAGAATTGTTGTACATTCCTGATAAACAGAAATTTTTGTCATGATATAATGACAAATCATAAAGAGAAATCTTGCGATTTTTCTTTGTACTGCTTTTTCTTTTTTTTCCTTCTTCTTTCTTGCCTTATTTTGAACTGATAAAATGTAGTTTCTTTAATCAATATTTTATTGTTTTACAGGTTACCCTAGAAGTTTCACATGTATGTTCACTTAAGTTTAAAGTTAATCGATAACTTCACCATCCTCTCAGACAGTACAACGATAGGCTTCTTTAAGTCAAACCCACACCTTCTGACTCCTATACTCTCTTCAAACCATGGTTTAATAATTCTTTCCCAAATTAGATGTTATTATTATTGCTTTATGGAGTCAATGTTTGTTTAGTTTGCCCACATGTTAACCCTCTTCTTTATTTACTAATGTTTTTGCGTGCCATTTCATTTTGGATGATTTCTTTCTTCCTGAAGTCTTTAGAAGACCCCTTATGGGTGGGGCTATATGTAGTAAAGTCTTTCTATTTGTATTTGTCTGAAAATGGTTTTATTTTCTGTTAGTTTTTGAAGATAGAATTGCTCACTCTACGTGGTTGGTTTGGTGGTTATTCTCTCTTAGCCTTTGGAGGTATTAATCCACAGACTCCTGGCTTCCTTTTTTGTTGTAAAGAAGGCTCCTAGCAGTTTATCCCAGTTCGTTTCAAGTAATCTCTGAGTGTTTTTCAAATCTTCTTGTTTATTAACTATTCTGCATTTTCACTATCATGTATGCAGGTGTAGATTTTGTTTTATTTATTCTGAGTGGAATTCATTGTGATTCAGAAATGTGAGGACATTTTCATCCAATTTCTCTTTGAATATTGCAGTTCCTTAATTCTTTCTAATATTTCTTATTGAGATTGCTATTAGAAGTATGTTAGGCCTTCTCATTCTATCTTCCATATCTTTTTTTTTTTTTTTTTTTTTTGGGTGTTGATGCAAAGTGAAATAAGTCAGAGGGAGAAGGTCAAATACCGTATGATTTCCTTCATTAAGTAGTAGATAATAACAACAATAAACAAACACATAGGGACAGAGATTGGATTGGTGGTTACCAGAGGGGAAGGGGGGAGGGAGGAGGGTGAAAGGGATAATTCGGTACATGTGTGTGGTGATGGGTTGTAATTAGTATTTTGGTGGTGAACATGATGTAATCTATGCAGAAATAGAAGTACAATGATGTACACCTGAAACTTTTACAATGTTATCTTCCATATCTTTTAATCATCTTAATATTTTAATTTCTTTATCTCTTTGTGCTAGTCTGAGTAATTTCTTCAGATCTCCCAGTTATTTAAATGTATCAAATCTGTTGCTTAGTCTACCTATCAAGGTTCTTATTTTATTATATTTTCCATTCCTAGATGTTATACTTAGTTCTTTATCAAGTATGCCTTGTCATTTTTGATAGTTTCTTGTTCATTGATCATAGATTAGATATGTTCATTTATTGCTTTAACTATGCTAAATATATTTTATATTCTATAGCCATTTTTTCTACAATTTGCAATTTTTGGGGTCTGATACTGCTGCCTTTTCTTCTGTTTACTGTCTCTCACCCATTTGTTTCATTAGTATTTTTAATTAGCTCCTCATCTGTTTTGCTATTGTCTTTTGAAACATTGTACGTTCATGTGCATTGGAGTCTTACCTGTGGGGATTCTGTGAGGAGTGACTGAAGGTCTGCTCCTTCAGGAACATTGTGCTTGCTTCCACCAGGAGGCAACCCGACCACTTTAAACTAAATTCTGAACTTGGCTTTTGGGGGGCTGCAACGGTAGGTGGATTCAGGTGCCAAACCCACACGAGAGACTAATTACTGTTACAAGTCATTATTATTATTTGAAGGTGGAATTGTTCACAACGCATATCTAGGTTAGTGAATATTTTCTACCTTCACCCAGAGCCAGGTCCAAGGCAGGCAAGTCTTCTTTCAGTCACCGTTGATGAGGCACATTTTTTTTCTAGTTAATCTTTTCATTTTGAGCATTTATTTCACAGAGTTCAGGCTTTCCAAGTGGTGGGGGGCAATATCTCCAAATCTCCTTCCCAAATTGCATAGCCATAGGCTTCATCTCCATTCTCTGCATAGCTCACTAAAACCAAAGCTCCAGGGAACCAGGGATTGGCAAGTGTCTCTGAAATGTCTGTCAGCGTCCTGCCTTGCTCATATATATATGTTAGTTATTTAATCACTTTGCCTATGTTTAAAATATTCTATATTTTTATTTATTTTTAACAGTAAAGTGTTTTTTATTTTTTGTACTATTGACTCTAAATATTGCCAGCAAATGAAAACTACATAATGCCTTCTCATCCTCTCTGAAAAAAAAATCTTTATCAGAACTTCTGATGCCAGGGGGCAATCATTATGCTCATTTCTGGTCAAAGATCAGTTAGTAGGATAGTGTTGACATTTACATCAAAATCCATAGCATCCAGCTCAAGATAAGCAATCCAAAATTTGTGGCTATCACAATCATTAATAGATATGATATTGTTATTATTGGCTAGGAAGTTCTGTCTACAGAGTGTATCTTCACAAAACAATTAATTTTATAATATTTTATGCATTTATATAATATTGTGCAAAACCTGATAAAGTGTCATGTTCAATTCAATGATGGAACTGCTATCAATTCTTTGTGGTTGTCCTAGAGACAGAAAAAATTAAGGGTTACAAGATAAAAATGGTCTAAAAAGATCACTTTTTCTTTATGTGAAAATATATTCATATCAGCAACAAACTCTAAAAAACTTAAGAACTCTAAAAGTAATCTTGGAGTTCAAGGATGATCTAAAATGCTTTTGTTATTTAATATTATAATATTGCTGATGGTGAGATTAGTAATTTACTAATTTTGTTTCTACTTTTAAAGTTCCAATTCACTAGTATTAACTTTGATGAATAAATACACTATTTTCTATGGATAACGTGTTTTAAAAAGCATATTCATTATTACTTCAAATTCTCTTTGGGATGAGGCACAGCATATATAATCAAAACCACAAATATAGGGAAAATGATATTTAATAAATTTCTTCTGAAGTCTAAGAATATCATGAGATGGGAAATCCTTTCCTTGGTTTGAAATCTCAACATTGCAATGTAGGAAAGGGGAGGAAAGTACTATATTCTGCTGTTCTGGATATTATGTTATTTTAGGATAAACAAAAGATCTATGATTTTCATGATTTCAGCAACTTGAAGCAAGAGAGGAATTAAGCTGGCTTGTGACCTGCCAAGAAATAAGGCTCAGGATATGCAGGGACAAAATTGAATGAGAGTTTTCTACCAGTCTCCTTTTTTCATACCTAGAAACTTTTGGGCTACTCTTTGGGTCATTGCTCAGCACCAGACTACTCTCTACCCTCATCTATCTTTCAGACAATCTCTGATCTAAAAGGTCTCAAATACAGCTGAAACATAGGGATTTTATAGCTTAAAACATAATTTGGATAAATTATTTGTTTTCCACTCTCAAAATAGATAATTGAATTTTCTGTGGAGTTGGAAGGTGTGGAGTTTGTTTCATTAACAGTGACTGAGCTGATCGGCTGTGGTGGGGTCATGGATGCAGATTCTGAGGGAACTAGAAGAGGAGCCAAGAGAAGCAACCAAGTCCTTCCCTGGGGCAAGGTGTTTGCTGCCACGAAAAATAGGATCCTGGAATGTCATCATGGTTTATCTAAAAGAACTGGGAAAATAAGTTTCTTTTTTCATTTCCTGGAGGACATCCTGTTCAGACGTGTGTGTGTGTGTGTGTGTGTGTGTATTTATTTTTTCTTGGAATCATGGATCCCTAGAGAAATGCTTCTCACATTTTTTTCTTGCTACATTGGTGTGCTCTGACCTTCTAAATTTTGGAAACTTCCAGTTTTTTTCTTTCATCTCTCTTACGTGGTCTCAGGATGAGACAGTTTTTAACTGTCTGCGATTTGCTCAGGAGTAGGGTCCACAGCTTTTATCAGCTTCTCAAAATGGTTTGTGATACCCTCCCCTAAAAAAATATTAAATGATTTATTGTAACAGCCTATCTTACCAATGTCTGCTTAGTTTCTAGAAATCATAGCATATTTTCTATAATTCCTCCAACTTTTTAGTTAGAAGGATAATAATTTACCACAGATAAACATCCTCTTGCATTTCAGTAATGAAGAAATCATTATTGTTTGGACCTTCAGCTCTGATGGATTGAATTTGGCAAGGCCTGATGATATGACACACCAAATGCACTGAAACGAAATTGCTTCAAAGTTGATAAACTGAAACAAATGAATTTAAACTTGAGGTGAACTTTAACAAAAGTCATCCATCTCATTTTAGTTATAATTTACTTTTTAAAAGGACATACAAGACCACATTATAATCTAGATAGTAGAAGACAGTATGCAATTTCTGTTCACAAGGTTGAAAAGCCTTTATTTACTTATATAGTTTCCATATTTCCAGGCTCAGTAGTCAAGGTTTATTTTAAGTTTTTACTTGTAGTTTAAAAAAAAAAAGACATAGGAGTATCCCTTATTAAGTTATTTTTTAAGTATTTGAATTTAAATTTTATATCAGTTAATGCTGGAGTTTTGACTGCATGTCGTACAGAAACCCGGCCTGCCAACACCGGCAAGCTTTCAATCTGGAGGAATAAGGAACATTTTTAGTAAAAGAACATTTTTAAAAAAGAATTAAAATGTAATAAAGCTCTCTATATGGTTTGGCTTAAGATTTAAAAAACCCACAATTTTCAGGATATTTCACATATTTAGACAAATAAATACATAAAATTTAAACAAAATTTCATGTCTTCATAGATAAATAGCTTTCTATGAATTCAAAAAGTTGGGAAAAGAGAAAATACTATACCAATTATTAAACTATGAAATTAACTGGACTATATTTTATAGACTTCAAAGTAGGACTGTAGATCTGGACAAGTTTTAAAAATTGAGTTATTTGTTAATTGGGTGGTTTTTTGAAAATTGACTTATTACGTATCTAGTTTGCAATAATACACTGTTGCCATGAGACAGGGCATCGCTGTTTTCGTTTTTTGTATTTATAGTTAAGGGGTTTAACAAGATGGAGTAAGCAGGATCCATCCCTCACCTCCTTCCCCCTACTTATTATATATCATTGGAAATGATCTATTTATTTGTGTGTGTGTGTGTGTGTATGTGAGGAAGATTAGCCCTGAACTAACATCTGTTGCCAATCCTCTTCTTTTTGCTGAGGAAGATTGCTGAGGAAGACTGTGCCCGTCTTCCTCTATTTTATATGTGGGATGCTGCCCCAGCATGGCTTGATAAGCAGTGCATCAGTCTGCGCCCAGGATCTGACCTGCAAACCCTGGGCCACTGAAGCGGAGTGCACGCACTTAATCACTGCGCCACACGGCCAGCCCCGGAAATGATCTGTTTTTTGACAGAACAAATAGGTTGTGTCACTGAAATACCACATATACATACAACTTTTCTTTCCTTCTATTTCTGTTATGCTTATTAGTAGAATTTTGCTTGAGAAATGCTGATTTCTGAAAACTAATTCTGCAGGGAAAGGACATATGTTTCACATACATACATTTTTATATATTTAACATATACATATACATGTATGTATGTATGTTTTACCTACATATATACTTTACGTTAACCTTTTCTGATGTGTTTTCTTGTAAAGGAAATCTCTGTAGCACATAAACAGTGATCATTACATTTCAAGAGTGAATGCATAGAAGTGGGATATTGCTTAGTGATTATTGCGTTTGATACATTTCCATCTTTTAATTTTAATTACTTTTAGTGTTTCTATTAGCAGTTGATTTATTCTTCTTTAGATGCTCTAAGAAAAGATGTAAAGTTATCTGGTTCAAGGTGAGAAGTATTATTTCTATCGAGGCCTTCAGTGTAGAGAGAATACACAGATGTGTCATGATTTAAAGGAAATTCACTTAAGAGAGTCGAGTCAATGGGTTATTGAACTGCTGAGCTCATCTGAAGCATTGTGGAATAAAATGTATGAGAAACATAGTATTTGTAATGAAGATTTTTAATGAATTGCCTTGTTAATCCATACACTGTATGCATGTTGCAACATTTTCTAGGCTTAATTAGTGTACTTGATGATTATGTTTATTTTCTGATGTACACACTGATTAAGCATTGTCCATACACTAGGGCTTGAACAAGATCAGTCTGTAAAGTAGCACCTAGTTGTCTAACTGGGGACTCAAAATGCAAATAGATCAACTTATGTAAAATTAAATTAGGTCTAATAGAACCTATTTTGCCTGAGCAGCTGGTGTCATATTATAAACAGCGTTCTCTTGTTGTAAGAAATAAAGGGCTTCTGTTTAAAGATCTTATGTCCTTTTAAGCTTAAAAAACTGAATGCTACGATGTGAGAGTTGAACTGTAACTCTCAGACACAAGGAACCATGGAGTATTTTCAGTTAACTCATTCTATTCTATTCCATTGTGCTCTAGAAATGCAACTCATTATGCCATTATGGCATTTGGGGGAGTGAGTGCCAGGTTTCAAAATGCTTTTCATCAAGAACCTCCTGTTTTTAGTCACTTACAACTTCTGTGAATTTTCTGTTATATTGAAATTCTCCAGATAGTCTTAGGTCATATATGCAAAATAATCACATATTCAACAATTTATCAAATACTTCTCTTTAATTTGCAAATGCTTTAGGCAGTTCTGTTTTCTCCCCTACATTTGATGGCTAAATTTATAAAGTCAAATTTAGCATTTAAGAAGTTGATAGACGAAAAGTTAAAGTTGCTTGCAACGCCATTGAGAAAGCATTCATTCATTTGTGTATTCCACAAACATTTCTTGAGTAGCTCTTGCTCAATATCATGCACTGTATGGTACTAAGCACTGGATTTGTGTAAAAGATAGTTCCTGTTCTCAGGGAGATGATGACTTAACAGAGAATATATGAGGAGGGAAGATAAATGACAAAATAGTAGGCTGAATGTCATTCGGAGGTATTCATAGTGCACTGGTGGAGAACAGAGAACCTAAAATGAAAATTATTGTTATAAACTACATGGATATGCATTCACATGACTTCTATAAGATCTGTTTCCTGCACAAACCGTAGATGTCACAAATCCATGAGCGTTTGGGGAAAAGATATTAAGTGGTAGTATTGAGTATCCATTGATAAACTATCTATCAATTGATAGATACTAAGCATCTTAGGGAACAATGCCTTAGCAAGATTCAAGAAATGTTCAACAGCTCTACTGATTCACGACTGGAAGGATAAAATGACAAGAGTCTCCCTTGTGCCTTGTGTTAATGGTGGCAGTATACACTGGTATTATCACGGCGGAAAGCAGTCTGGAAGAACGTAGCAAATGCTTTAAATATATTCATACACTTTGGTGAAGTATCTCTATTTTTGAGAATCTTTTCTGAATAAAAACCATAAATAGGGAAAACTACTTCCAGACAAGGATGTCCACCACAGCATTGTTTATAATGGAGAAACACTGAAATCCCTGCCATACAGCAGGGGAAGATTGAGCATACCATGGAACAAACGTTTCATGAAGTGAAGTTTTTTGACTCCATCCACTAAAATGGTTTTTACAAAGACTTTAGAAGATTTAGAAAATGCTGATGCTATGATGTTAAGCGAAATTAGCTGGAGACAAAATTGTGTATGCAATACATTCAAACAATGTAAAATAAGAAATAAACATTTTTTTCCCATGGGAAAAATTCTAGAGGAAAATAAAACAAATTATTTTTGTTCTTTTACATTATTATTTTCCAAATTTTCTCTAGGTACACATTACATTTGTCGGGGGAGGGACATTATTAAAAATTATTAAAAATATAGATCAGCTACAAGAGGTAAAAATGTGATTTTGCCATGATTATCAAAGTTAAGTTTTTAAGAGCCTTCACAGACTCACTCAGCAGAGTCTCCATTCCTAAACTTGTAAGAGAGAAATTTCCACAAGAGAGGGCCAGTATAAAAGAACATTAGATTCTAGACCAGAGATTCAATAAATAATCCAGTAAACTTGGCCAAAACCAACTTCTGGCAATTTCTTCCTCTGTAAAATGAAGGGCTTATGCTAAATGACTTCTGAGGACACTTAAAAATCTCCCATTTTGATTCCATGATCCCACCATGAAATTGGCAGTGCAGAGAGAAGGGTCACTCTCTTCTGACACACAGGATACCGATACACGAACTCCAGATAGAGAGTCACTCCGAGGAGGATGCAGGCAGTTCCACAGTGCACTCTGATTTGCCCGAAGACCACTTCAAAACGTGTTTCCAATTGCATCAAACCATACCTATTCGCACTGAACTCATACCAAAATGAGCTGCCCAGTGGCCCAAGGGGCAGCCAGCATTTTCTCCAAAATGTCTGTAGCAGTGATACAAATTGTGCCTTCGTGTAGTTCTCACATACTATTAAGTAACATTCTGTTAAGGTCTTTCAGAAACCTGATATCTCAGGCTATGCTAGTCTTATACCTTAGAACTGGGCATTAGGTTATACCTGTCTTCACCATTTTCCTGCAGAAAATCATCAGTCGTGCTGTGTCAGAATGCATTCACCCATTTATCTGTGCATTATAGTTCATCTTAAAGGTTCCCAGGAGTAAATCCCCAGTTCACATCCAAATAGAGGATGCTGAGTCATCTTTTCAGGTGTATAGCCCTGGTTGGGGTCTTGGATTTCTCCAGAGATGGGTCTGTATTTACCTGGCAGCATTACAGACCTGCACTCCACGAGGGAGTATCATCGAAGCTATCACCACCTGGCATTGGTCTAAACCTTCTCTCATAGAAATAATATTTAATGATGGCTGTTTGAAGGACATTCTAGATATTCTAATATTCATTCCTAGATTGACTTACAGCAGGAAAACTCCATCCAGTTTGGACTCCATGCACTATAACTTGATGTCATCAGCCTGTACTGAGGGACAGCAATAAAAAGTCACTGCGTGTGCTGTGCGGATATTGCTGAGTGCACCGTCCATCATGTTATGCAGGGGCTTCTTTATGAGGCAGAAGCCCAGCTGGTCTCAGTGCCAGGAGTAGCCACACTTCCCCTGAGCAGTGGGTCTGTTGTGCTCGCAGAGGTACTATGAGCCACGTGACTATTGCTCCTTACACACTGCTGCTACGAAGCTTACGGCAATGTTGCTGGAGCACCCACAGTAAGGGAATGGGCTTTCTGCTCTGCATTCTTCAGCCATATCCCTTCCCAATTTTATATCCGCCAACTTGGCTTGTCCTTCCTTTACTTCTCCTTTAGATTTATTATACAGTCTTGCATTTTACGAATTCTTATAAGCTACTTTAAGTTCTTTCTGGAACAAACAGTATGTTAGTAAGTAAATAAGTAAATGTCTTCTCTGCTTCAGCATCATCACCCAATGATCTGGAAGCCTGGGAAGATGCCAGCCTGCTGAATGTTGGGCAAGACCTCTCCCCTCATGCATGTCCTTGGTCTGCTCCAGATTTTGAGACCTGTCGAGATCTCGAGAAGGAACTGCTCTATATCTTAGTCAGTACTTAGTACAGTATGTGAAACACAGTAAAAAGCTGAACATGAGGAGACTCAGGAAAGCTGCTTGTGGTTGCTATCTAAATTAACACTCGATTTTGGAAATGAGGAAGGATGGGGATTCATTTTTACGTGTACAGACACATTCACACTGGGCCACAATACTCTGCTATTTCTCAGTATTTGGATTTTGTCATAATCAGCAAATATGTAGTGAAGGGTCCTTAGTGCCCAAAGGGAGCTTTTGCTAATGAGGGTGAAGAAATAACAATAGATCACTAAGTTTATATTTAGGGAAGAGCTATGAGCTTACTTTCATGCCCTACTTCCTTTTAATCTCACTCTGATCTCAGATGCCTATGCCTAGATGAATCCGATGCCGAGATGAAAGGCGGGAATGTGACAGAAGTTGAGGGAATCCCAGAGAGAGTGCATTGGAGATAAGCTCAGGGCCTGGCAGCCAGAGGATGTTGCTGCTCTTTGCCGCTGAGCCTGACAGCCTTGTGTTACCTCCGATTCCCAGGTGAAGTGTGTTGACGTGAATGCCCTGCTTAACATTTGTGTTCAGCAAAGAGAACGGATGACGCTTGTCTTAAACACAGGCCACATAGGAATTATTCTACAGTGCTTTTTGGTTAGTTAATAATAGATATAGATTTTCCCACTAGATTGTAAAGCCCTTGAGGACATGGAACTTCTAGTATACCATCTTCTGAGGACACCACCGTCCCTGAATCTTCCCCAAGGGAAGACTGGGTTTTTTTCCCCACTTACCTCTCAGTTTGAGGGAGAGTTGGTAGCCTTGCTCCCCATGGCTACTTCCAATTTATTTCTTCTTCGAATTTTGAAAATTCCAGTTTATGTGGAGTGTATGTTTTCTTAATCACTCCCACTGCTCCTTGTTGCTGTCCCCACATTGTTACAGATGATTCCAGTCCCCACTTACTCCTCTTCACCACATTCCTAATACCACGTACTATTGGCAACACGGTCACCCACCTCATATACTGGCTCCCGTTTCCCTCACCTGCCCACCTCCAGTGACCTTTCCTTCCACTCCCTCTCAGGGTTCCTTCTCATGTTATACCTGTGACCTTGTCATCAATAACTGAAACGCCGCAGAAGCCTACATCTAAGCGTCCACTCCTTCCTGATCACTTTTTCCTCTAAGTGTAGATGCCAGGGTTCATCATCACACACCATTTAAACCACCCCCAGCCTCTCACCCATCCTGCACTCTATTGTACCCACCTGTTTACTTCAATCCTCTGCATAGCCAACACGCTTCAACTCTGCACCTGCACTGAAGCCAATAAACAGCGCTCGAGGAGATCGTGTATGCAGAATATCTCATCGTCTTCTCAAGCCACCAACACTCCTCTACTTTCCTAGATAATAGGGGCGGATAGGAGCTCCCTGTCCTGGGACAATGCTGGCATTCTGAATCTATCTACTTCCTTCACTTGTGCAATGGATTTGACACCCTTCCACTTCCTTAAGTATCTGCTCCTATTACAATGCCCTCTCCACTTCTTCATCAGTTTGTTCTTCTCTGCTGTATAATTCCCATGAAAACAAAATGATACATCATATATAAACAAACGTTTCCTTGACCTCCACCTCCAGCTACACTTATATTCCTCTCACTCTGCTCGTTGTCACAGTAACATGTCCTCAAAGGGCCATCTATTGCCCAAGTCTGCACTTCTGGGCATCCCATTCTGTCCTCAGTACACGCTGTTTTATCCCTCCCGTTCCTAAAACTGCTCTTGTGTGCTCACCATTGACCTCAAATTGCCAATTCAATGGTCACTTGTCTTCCTCAACTTATTTAACTACGCGCCAGTATTTGATCCAGTTGACACTTCTTCTTAATAAACTCTTTGCTCTTGACATCTGTGAAATCACCTGCTCAGTCTCCCCTGCTGGCTTCTCCTCTTGTGATTGTCCCTAAGTATTGTCTCCTTCCGCAGCGTGGTCCTCCCTCCATAGGAGGTCCTTTCTATTCCTCCCTATGGCTGTACTCTCCCTATGTAATCTTATCTTGTCCCTTTGGCTCCAAATACTATCTTCACAGCTATGACACCCAAATTTATACCTTCTAAACTGGACTTTCCATGGAAATCTAGAATTATTTCCATAGGTTTCTTAATTTTCACATGGCCAAAATACAACTCTTCATTCTTCTGCCCTCACCAAAACTTGTTCTTTCCAGTTTCCCTAAGTCACTAAATGCACTACCTTCCACGCAGTTGCTTGGGCCCCAAATAAGAATTCTTATCTCACTTCCAACAAATTCTATGAATTCTAGCTCCCAAATATTTCCCAAATCTGACAGTCATCTCCACTGCCCTTCTTCTAGAATATAAGCTACCTTATAGCTGCCTGGATTATTTCAATAGCATTTAACTTGTCTTCTTGCCCTCTGTCTCCCTTCAATTTGTTTTCCATGTAGTAGCTAGAAGGATCTAAAAATATGAGTCAGTTTGTGTCTCTCCTCTAGTCGGAGCCCTCCTGTAACTTCCCATTGCACTTAAAATACATCAAAACACCTTGCCACAGCTTCAGCCCTGAATCCTCTGACCTTATTTCCTATTCTCCCCCTGGTTCACTCTGCTCCACTGTAGGACCTTCCTATTTTCTTCCAAACATACCCGGATCATTGTCTCCTTCAGGCTTTTGCACTTGCCTCTTCCTCTGCTTGGGATTCTCTGCCCTCAGACCTTCCACCAGCTGACTCTTTGTAGTCACTCAGATCTAAGCTTAATCACGTTTTCAGTGATGCCTTCCATTATAAATCCCACCCACCCAAACACAGTCATTCTCTAGCCTATCACCCTGTTTTATTTCATTCACAGCCATCATCTTATTCTCATTTGTTTTTCTGTTTATTCTGGAGTTCAAGCTCCTTGGTGATAGGGACCTTGTCTCATTGTCCACTGCATCTCCAGGGCATAGAGTGTTCCAGGTGCAGAGTAGGAACTTGATAAATACCTGTCAAATATATGCACCCATGGAGTTAAAAATAGGTATCCAGTGTAACCTCGATAAGCCAGATACTTGTAGAATTGACTGTTGCAGCCAATTTAATTATTTGGTGACTAAGAATTGACAGTTTATCTTTTATAAGATTTGATGAAAATATTTATAAGATGTTATGTAATCTTTCTTTTCTTAATGAGTACCTTATTGTAGACATTTTCTTCTTCAAAGATCCAATACTGAGTTATTTTTATTGTTTTGATTCTATTTTACTTTATTTTTGGATGTTTGTTTTTAAAAAATGACCCCTGGTGAGTTTAACACAAAATACCATTTTAATATTTGTATATTACAATGTCCTATATTTATAATGAGACATCAGTGATATTTAGATAAGGTACATGTCAAATTTTAACCCAAAGTATTTCTTTTTAACTTCAGTGTATATTTCCCACTAGAATAATAAATAATGTCAAATAAAATTATCTATGTAAATTTAAAATGAATTGGGTAATGAGCTCATGCAAAAAAGTTTGCTCTTTATTTCCCAACAACTGCTCATCATCCAGACAATTAAAAAAAAAACTATTAAGATTTTCATTATGTTAACATTTGTTTCTTTTCCTGCATTTTCTTTAGCAAACTCTGTGCATTTACAATGTCATGAGTAATACCAGGAGATTAGAGAGGAGTATTTGGGACTGGGTGGAGGAAGCATTTTCTGGAAAACGAATGATTACAAGAGATAATTTGCACACATCACTGGTGTTTGAAAGCCTCCTTCCCACATTTCCCGTGAGTCAGTACCTCTCCTCCAAGCCATATCTTCACTCTGAGCATCTTTGGAATCAGGTGCCCTGGGTAATCTAGATTTATCCTTCATAAACTCCCATTTGTTTTCTCTTTTTCAAAACCTGTTTTTGAATCTTGCTCCATTTCTTGCACTTGAAGTACGTGCTGTGTATTCATCAGGACTTGTTCACAAGGGACACAGTTCTAACTCAAACCACCAGGGAAAAAAGTGGGGTCTTGTGGGAGGACAGGAATGTAGCTGGGCTTCAGGAACAATTAAAACCAAGCCCGTTCTTCCTTAAGCCTCTTGTGTCTGCATCTCTTTTTGTATGAGCTCCATTCTTTCCTGCTGCAGACCATCTCTTCTATATCACTGGACACATGATGTCAATAGTTGTGGATTTATATCTCAGCCTTCCAAGAAGGGCTAAGGCTTGGTTTCTCTGAGCTAAAGTCCAAAAATCTTAGAAAAATGCTTTAATTGGGCAAATACAGCTAATGTTCCAAACCCCAAATATATAAAATATTATGATCTGCAACAATCTCTACCCTACACCCGTCAGTAAGGAGAAAGCATCTCTATGGTAAGATGCAAGTTCCCCGCTTAATGTTGGTCATTCTGGGCAGATAACACAGGACATGTTTTAATATGTGCAACAGTGCTGAGACTTCTGCCGTCTCTGGCTGGGGTGCTGGTGCTCCAGCTCCCCATATGCTGGGCCTGAGGGGGCAACCGTGAGGCTGCATGTGTGGGAGGCACCTCCAGCTGCTAACACCCTAATAGATATGATGTTTTATGCTTTTAATAATTAATATCTTATTCTACTATTCTTCTTAAAGTTCCTTTCAATAATAAATATATGAAAAGGAAGTGAGGAAATTAGGCTGAATCTAGCTTTTTTTTCTCAGAGCCTAGAAATTACTTTAACCATCCTTGGAACACCTTGTTTGCTTTGTCTCATCAACATCTCACACTTTCTATTTGTTTGCTTCTACCCTCCTCAATTATAGAATCAAAAACTAAGACACAAGCCTGATCTAATTTCATATATTGATTTACTGCCAGAACTGGGCCCTAGTTCTTTTTGACTCAACATGGTGGTTAAGAGATTAATCTATTTCACCAAATATTTCCTTATGCAATCTAAGCCTCAGGTTTTTGTCTGTGTTATGGAGATTATAACACATACTTGTCAGTGTTTTTGTGAGAATCAAGTGACATTAGGAAAATAAAGTGATTAGTACAGTGCCTGGGTCACTAAATGTTTAATAGATATTAGCTACTATTAGCAGTAATATGATTATTAGCCCAGAAGACATTCATAATATTTCCTTCTAATATAATTTATTGGGGTGTTATATAGTAACAATAGCTCCATGCTATTATTTTGATGACAATCTGGTAGAACATGAAAGGACACATAATAAACTTGACTAGATATATGCATCCACATATTTAAGTCTCTGCTGCCTTAAAGACATGGAAATTACTGTAACTTAGATATTTAGCAATTAAAGAATTAGAAGTATCCAGAACACTGACAACACCAAGTGCTGGCAAGGATGTGGAGCAACAGGAATTCTCATTCATTGCTGGTGGGAATGCAAAATGGTACAGCCACTTTGAAAAACAGTTTGGCAGTTTCTTACAAATCTAAACATACTCTTACCACACACCCCAACAATCGCATTTCTTAGTATTTGCTCAAAGGAGTTGAAAATACTTATGTCCACATAAAAATCTGCACATGGATGTTTATATCAGCTTTATTCATAATTGCCAAAACTTGAAAGCAAACAAGATGTCCTTTAGAAGGTGGATGGATAAACAAACTGTGGTACATCCTTACAATGGAATATTACTCAGTGATAAAATAAAATGAGCTATCAAGCCATGAAAAGACATGGAGGAAACTTAAATGCATATTACTAAGTGAAAGAAGGCAATCTGAAAAGGCTACATACTCTATGATTCCAACTATATGACATTCTGGAAAAGGCAAAACTATGGAGACAGTAAAAAGATCCGTGGTTGCCAGGGGTTGGCTGGGAGGGAGGATGAATAGGCAGAGCACAGAGGATTTTTAGGGCAGTGGAAATACTCCGTATGATACATTTTTCCAAACTCATAGAATGTACACCACCAAGGGTGAACCCTAATGTAAACTATGGACTTTGGGTGATAGTGATGCATCAATGTAGGTTCATCAGTTGTAACAAATGTCCCACTCTGGTTGGGGATGTTGATAATGGAGGAGGCTATGGGTGTGTAAGGGGAGGGGGGTGGGTTGGGAGCAGGGAGCATATGGGAAATCTCTTTACCTTCCTCTTAATTTTGCTATGAACCTAAAACTGCTCTAAAAAATAAAGTCTAATAAAAAAATTTTTAATTTAAAAATGATTTTCCATTGGAAGTTCAACAGATATTATCATTTTATTTGTTCATTTTGGATAAGTGACTTATGAAATTTTGAACTTATGACATGGTTGACCTGATTGGAACAATGACCTTAATGAATATTTCCTTCTTAATTTATGAGGACACTGTGGAGACCTATTGTTTATAAACTCTATTTGGCTATCAATTTTCTTAATATTTGATTTCTTAAGGTTTAAGAAATAGGACATCCCACCCCCAAAATACTTAGACATAAATTCAATTGGAAAATGTCACTATCACTATTTTCGAGAGTGTAAAATAACTAAAGGGAACTCTGATAGATTTCACTTATAAAAAATCTATATCAGAAATTAGAAGGATTAAGTATACACAGCAAAATGTTAAAACCATTATTATAGTAATAATAATAGTGAAATATGAGGAATAACATTTGGCACTCAGAGCTCTGCAAAGATAGAACTGATTTCCCCGATAGTCACTTGAATGCATCCTTTTCAAAGTTTTGTGAAACTCAGGTCTGGGTAAGTACTTGCCTTAGATAACTGCAAAATCTTCCAATGTCAATGGTTTATGGATCTATCTCAACATTTTGGGGTTATTTAGCTTTTTTTCTCTGCAAAGCTCAAAGAACTTTTGAGCTATCTATATGTCTACCTGGGAGATCATGTGCATGGAAGAGAGGAGGGAGCAAGCACACTTCCTCTTGGGATGGTACAGAAGAATCCAATCTACCCAAACTGCAAGTGCTCATCACCTAGCAATTCATCCATCTGGGTATGTGTAGAAAATGGAAACCAGCATGAAATGTAAACTGTTGTGACACTCTAAAGTGGGGCCTCGAAAGGCCAAGAATGCAGGAGAAGCCCTTCACAGAAGCACTGGGGTCTCAATTTGGCTCCATATATTTGGGTTTCTGGGGAAACCACAATTGGTGCAATAGCCTGAGTAGAGCAGTAAGAAAAGTTTTGGCCCCTTTTGAGAGTAGTATTCTGAGAGACAGAGTCCCAGGTCATGCCTCTTTTTTAAATTGAAATATATTTAACACATAACATTGTAAACTTAAGGTGTACAACATGTCAATTTGATACATTTATCTATTGTAATATGATTGTTGTTGCCTCTTTTAAATGATGTCTAGAAATTAAATAAAGTTATTCTTGGGCAAGAATGAGTATGACACCTTCAGTAAATGGTGAGGAGCTAGCTGTACAGTCTGTGTGTAAAGAGTAGCAGGTAAGGCAGCTGAAGAGGTAGCTGAGATAAAATGGAGAAAGTCCGAGTAGTACTAAGACGTTTGAACTTAATCCTACAGATAAAAGAGACTTTTAAGCAGAGGATATATTTGTTAGACTAACACTAGCTGTATAAGAAATCCACACAAAAATGAACAATGACAAAAACAAAAGAATAGTTTAATTTTTGATCATGTAAATAGTCTTAAAAGTTCTTATTTTGTAAGGGAAGCTGGGGGCTTTGGTCCATGCAGTCATTCAGGACTCAGATTGTCTGGGTCTCTGCCATCTTTAACATATGTCTTTCAAGGTCATCTCTGTGCAGTTGGCAGAAGAGAACAGAGCCTGGAGATTGAGTCTGGGAGAGTTTTATGGGCTGGGCTGAAAGTGATGAACACATCGTGCTGCGGCACTGTCTTCATACAGACGCACCTAACTGCAAAGGATGGCGGGAGGTGTAGTCTGGTTGTTTGTCCACGAAGAAAAGGAAAGCCATAAGGATGGACATAACTAGATCTGCTTTATAGAAGAGTAATGCTGTAGGCAGGGAAAAGGCTGTCTTGGAAAGAGGCACATTTCCCTGGGACTGTCCAAGAGATTGGGTACTAGGATATGTTAGGAGCTCAGATAATAGATGGCGAGAGCTTGGAGCAAGGCATTGGAAACAGGGTTGGAAAAGTACAATCAAAGGAGTTTGTAAAGGGCTGTGGGTGGTGGCGGGAATGGCAGAGGCCTTGTTGGAGCCTAGGGGTCCTGAATGTGGTGTGGGTGGGTATGTTGTACAGAGCAAATTGGAAGCATGGAAACTAGTCAGCAAGGTGACTAGTCAGTGACCCAATAGGACTAGAACCTTAAAATATGAACTTCCTGTTAAGACTGAGAAAGATTATGTTTGGGAGTTAACCCAACATGGAACAAACAATGAGAATGAAAACGCACCAGTGAAATGGCTGAGTAAACCCATCAACCAAACTGTACATTTACACGTTGTTGAGATCCCTTAATCATGCCGTAGACTAGAGATGAATACTGAATGACAGGAGACCCGCCAAATCTGAGACAGCCCCCAAGTCACATCATATTTGTCATCCTTGCCTCATTTCCTCGGATTAGGACCAGAATAACCTCTGGTCATGATGTCTGTTCAGCAAAGTGCAATCTCTAGAAACATGTTCAACATTTTAAAAGTCCTTGCAAATGATTTATTTAGATATGTTTGCCTTTTTCTCACCTCCTTAAAAGTCAGTGGCAGCAGCTGAGCTTCCAGAGCACCATATCGGCCTCACCTCCAATCCCAGCAGATTCAGAGTGTTGGCCAACAGGCTTGTTTGCTTTGCTTTGGCCATTCTGAAGCCACCCTTTCTCTTTTGCTCTGTCTTTTCTTTTTGTTGTTTTTAAATGCTAACTATCCAGTCATGAAGACAGTTATTTCAAACACATTCACAAAACTAACTGTAGAAACCACAGAGAATCCTTTGTTTGAGACATTGCAGTCTACTATGTCAAACCACAGAGAGAAGAAAACCTGGAAGTCAAATTACCTGTCTAGAAAATGGGGGTTTTTTCCTAAGTGGAATCATAATAAGCCTGATTTGCCTTTCTGTGAAAAGGGGAATAAGCTAGTTGTTATGGACCAAACATTTGTGTTCTCCTCCAAATTAATATGTTGAAGCCCTAAGCCCCAATGTGATGGTATTTGGAGGTGAGGCCTTTGGGAGGTAATTAAATTTAGATGAAGTCATGAAGCTGGGGCCCCTGTGATGGGATTAGTGCCCTCGTAAGAAGAGGAGGAGACAAGCGCTCTCTCTCTCCACCATGTGAGGACACGGTGAGAAAACAGCCGTCTGCAAGCCAGTAAGAGGGTCCTCACCAGGAACCAAATCACCTTGATCTTTGACTTCCAAGCCTAGAACTGTCAGAAATAAATGTCTGCTGTTTAAGTCACCCAGCCTGTGATATTTTGTTGTAGCAGACTAAGCTGACTGAGACACTAGTTTAAGCACAAATTTATCTAAATGGAAAAATTGCTGTGTGTGTAAAAGAAGGGAATATGCAGAGAAATGAAAAATTATGGACGTGCACAAATAGAATGACTTTACATATGCCCCGTGTGTGCACAGTGCTGGCCTGTCAGCTGTGGGAATGTGATCCAGAACAAGCAAGAGTGCTGGGGGGTGAAGCGGATGAGCACATTGCCATGGCGACTCTTTTCAGATCACCTAAGTCTGTGATCCAAAGCCATCATTTCACCACACATGTAAAGTATGTAAAAGGATCTTAACATGGATTTTATATAGCTGGGTGATACTGCACGTGACTTGGTGAATGAGAACAAAGCAGATAGAGTGAGTGAGCTAGTCACTAACTGCATAGACCATATGCAATTCAGCTGCTTGGTGATGAAGCAAAACTTTGTCTGATATCAAGGCCATATTGCAAATACACGGATATGGACATAGATATAGAGACAAATATAGATACATGCGTAGGTGTAGGCGTAGGTATAGGTAAAGATATACATACAAATACAGAAATAGACATATATACATCATACTTCTCAGCAAATATTTTACCCCTCGCTATATTTTAAACTATATTTTAGTGTTCATGTGGTTCCTGATTAAAGAATCACCTGACAAAAGAAAGATCTTTAAAATTTCTTAATTATTCCATCAACTTTATGTGAAAAATCTTCACTTTCCTGAATGATAACAGCTTTGTAAAAGTTTAAAAGATGCAACATTAATTTCTTGTAAAAATGACAAAGGGTAAGAGGAAAAAAATTCATTGGAGAGTTTCCTCATCGGATCCATGGTGGTCTTCACTGATGAGATATGACCTGCAGATATGAGTGGAATGGCAGTACTGCGTAGTGGCTAAGAGTGTGAGCCTGCAGGCAGACCACCTGAGTGTGAGTCCTAGTTCAGCAACTTTGCTAGCAGTGCGTACTTGGGAAGTTTAGTGAGATTTTAGTGCCCCAGCTTCCAGATTAATCCATGAAAAGCACTTAGAACCGTGCCTGCTGTAAGATAAACACTAAGATAAGTGTTAGCTTCCATTAATGTTGATAATATCATCACCATACCAGGAATCATTTGAGCTAGTACGTAGCTGCCTTGGGGGTATCTCATCTTTCATTTATTATCAAAATGTCATTTGATTCTGTAATTTTCCTAATATCTGATTCTATTTTGCACCATTTTATTGGCTATAAATATATCTACTTTTGCAAATAGTTATAGGAAATACCCAGAGTCCATATGTAGAGACAAAAAATAGAAAATGTGTGGGGCAGGCCCAATGGCGTAGCGGTTAATTGCGTGCGCTCCTCTTCGGAGGCCCGGGGTTCACAGGTTCAGATTCTGGATGTGCACAGACACACCGCTTGTCAAGCCATGCTGTGGCTTCATCCCATATAAAGTAGAGGAAGATGGGCACGGATATTAGCCCAGGGCCAATCTTCCTCAACAAAAAGAGGAGAATTGGCATCAGATGTTAGCTCAGGGCTAATCTTCCTCACACACAAAAAAATGGAAAATGTGAACTGGTGGCAATATCCTTATTACTGAGGTTGTTTTGTTTAATCCGAGGTGGAATTTAGGTGTGCTGCCTGCACCTGACCCTGACAGAGCATGTTGACAAATGTTGGCACGGAAGGTGGAAGACCTAGAAGTCAAACCTATCATTTGGCCTCTACAGTATCACTAAACTTGGAGTCCCGCTGATATTTACGACCAGAACTTGAAACACTTCAAAGGAAATCTTGCCACTTAGCTCTGTCAGGCTGTTACTGACTTCCTTGGGGGTGCTCTGAGCCATCACGGCAGGCCACAATGGAGAGAATTAATTCCCTGTGTCAGGCCACTCTAGCCACACCTCGGCAGGTGTCAGGAGGCAGTGATGGGGCAAGCATGACCAGCACCACAGCAAATTCCACAGCAGGTACTTGTAAAACTTTAGAGATGGAGCATTTCTTTTTGGTCTCCCTAGGGGTTACACCAATGTAGGGCAGCTTTCTGTGCCAGGTAGCAATTAGCTTTTAAGATTAAAATGCTTTTAAACTAAGTTTTCAAAATTCCAAAATTAGCTAACATTGTGCGTAGTGGTGAAAGACTGAATTATTTCCCTCTAAGATCAGGAACAAAGCAATGATGTCTACTCTTACCACTTCTTTTCTATACTGGAGATTCTAGCCAAAGCAGTTAGGCAAGAAAATGAAATAAAAGTCATCCAGATTGAAGGGAAGTAGTAAAACTATCTCCATTTGCAGATGGTGTGATGTTGTATGTAGATTTGTATATAGAAAATATTAAGGAATCCACTAAAAAACTTTTAGATTTAGTAAAGAGGATCAGTGAGGTTTCAGGTTACAAAATAAACATACAAAAATCACTTGTATTTCTAGACAGTAGCAATGAACAAACAAAACATGAAAGTGATGCTATTACTTACAATAGCATCAAAAAGAACAAAATACTTAGCAATAAATTTAGCAAGAGAAGTGTAAAACTTTGAACACTATAAAACATTGTTGAAGGAAATGAAAGAAGGCCTAAATAAATGTAAAGACAAAGTTCAGGGATTACAAATTTCAGTATTGTTAAGATGGCAATACTAACCAAAGTGATCTACAGATTCAGCACTTTCCTATCAAAATCCCAGCTGACTTCTTTTCAGAAATTGACAAGTTGATCCTAAATTTCATATGGAAACTCAAGGGACCCATAATAGATATAACAATCTTGAAAAAGAGCAAAGTTGGAGGACTCACACTTCCCAATTTCAAAACTTACTCCAAAGCTACAGTAATTAAGTTAGTGTGGCACTGGCCTAAAGATAGACATATAGATCAATGGAATAGAATTGAGAGTCTAGAAATAAATCCCCACCTCTATGGTAAATTGATTTTCAATAAGGGTGCCAAGACAATTCAATGGAGAAAGAACGTTCTTTTCAACAAAAGTACTTGGACAACTGATATTCTCATGCAAAAGAATGCAGTTGGACCACTACTTCACATCATATACAAAAATTAATTGAAAATGGCTTAAAGACCTACATGTAAGTGCTAAAACTATAAGACTCTTAGAAGAAAACATAGAAGTAATCTTTGTGACCTTGAATTTGGCAATAGTTTCTTAGATATGATACCCAAGCACAAGAAATCAAAGAAACACATGGATAAATTGGACTTCGTCAAAATTAAAAATGTTTGTGTTTTAAAGGACAAAATCAAGAAAACAAAAAGACAATGCATACAATGGGAGAAAAGTTTTGGAAATT